>NC_079222.1:12617000-12826378 GCF_029633865.1 Lampris incognitus | reverse complement strand
CTCAGTTTATCAGTTAATCTTCTTTCCAACCCTCACCTGTGGTCATGAGCTTTGGGTAGTGACCGAAAGGGTGAGCTCGTGGATAAAAACGGCTGAAATGAGTTTCCTCTGTAGGGTGTCTGAGCTCAGCCTTAGCCTTAGCCTTCACGTCGAAAGGAGCCAGTTGAGGTGGTTCAGGCATCTGATTAGGATGCCTCCTGGGTGCCTTCCAACTGGGAGGACACCTGGCCTGGGAAAGCCTTGGGATCCCCAGGAGGAACTGGAGGACGTTGTTGGGGAGAGGGACGTCTGGAGGCCCTACTTAGCTTGCTGCCTCCGCGACCCGACCCCGGAGAAGCGGACGATGAATTTATTTATTTATTTATTAATTGAATAATCAATATATAATATTACAGTATTGTATATAATTTTGTACTTTTATAATATTTTACTTGCTCAATTAAAAGCAACAGATCAGCTTAAAAAATGACGATGATGAGGGAAAAAAACATGTGCATGTGTACTGTGCCAAGATGAGTCCACATGAAATTGCAAACAAAAAAACAACGTTCATATTATGAATGAAAGTTACTTATTGTAAACCAAAACAAAACCCAATTTGAACATGACATGTTGCATTGTACATGAAAGGAAAAACAACAAACGTTTTGGCTTGCTAGGCCTGTTTGATCGGAGACGCCTAACAAGCTGAAATATTTCTTTATTCCTCCTAGTTTTAAAATATAATAGAAGAAATAGAATAAGAAAAGAAATGTGAGTGCGGATTTCCTGTCTTTGAATTAATTAATGTGGTTCAATCAACACCCAAAGTGCTGTGAGCGGAGGACATATTCAGTCCCATGACTCAAGCTGATGATGTGATATGTAGATGACCTATGAAACCCTCTCCGGACACTACGCCAAAAAGACGACACAAAAAAATCCAATATTTAAAAAAAGAAAAAAAGGACATATTAGCTTTGCTTACAACACTTCATTTTCATTTACAATACTCCGATTTCATTTGTAAATGCATTTTTTAAATACTTCACTTTTCTATCTATCTATCTATCTATCCATCTATCCATCTATCTATCTATCTATCTATCTATCTATCTATCTATCTATCTATCTATCTATCTATCTATCTATCTATCTATCTATCTATCTATCTATCTATCTATCTATCTATCTATCTATCTATCTATCTATCTATCTATCTATCTATCTATCTATCTATCTATCTATCTATCTATCTATCTGTCTACCTATCTGTCTACCTATTCTCATCACAGTACTGGTGAAACGTCCAGTTGGAGGCAGCCGGTGTTTGCAGAATAACGTGGGTAGCAGCTCAGTATAAATGGACCAACTGCTCGTCTGTTCCCGGGTAGGATGAAGTTTGACTATTTGTCCATTCGCACAACTGATTACAGCTCGTGATGGCAAACAAAAGCAGGGACTTCATTTTCATGAATCTGTGCAAGCGCAGGCGCACATGGGCGTGCCCAATATATATGTTGTAAATTGGTGAACAGAGCATCATAAAGAGGTTGATAAAAGAGGTTGGGTGAGGATGAATACATTATAAAGAGGTGGGTTTTGACTTGACCAATCAAATCAGCTCCTCTTATACCCTTCAGCTCCTCTGTGGTGCAGTGTATTGTCATTTTCCTGATGGGTGCAGATTACAGTTGGGTGGATCATTTCTTAAACTGCATGGCTTACATAATCTCACAAATGTGCTTCCGTGTTGTCACAGATGTTGTGGAAAACCCAGGAGATCTACATCGGACACAGCGGTTTAGTCTACAGGGTCCGACGTGGGAGTGGATTTTCACGTCCCGATCCCGTCAGCCCGTCCCGCTCACTGGCTTGACAGGCAGAATTGGGTCCTTTCCCACTTGAATTCAATGGGAGTCATGTGACCCAGAGGAGCCCGGATGTCAGGATCTAGTATAGACAGTTCTTGGCAACACGTGCCTGGACCAGAGAGACATGAACTTTGTCAAGTTAGGTTGAACCTTCTGTGCGTCATGATGGGTTAGGGGTTGGCAGATGCTTCTATTCACATCAAATTCAGCAGCCACATGTCGATGCTTTTCTCTGATTGGCTCATTCGGAAAGTTGTGTTGTTGCTATTTGTTTGATGATTTGTTTCAGTGGGACGAAATGCGTGGGCCAACGTCCATTAAAACACATTTGAACAGATGTTCCCATATATACCTGCACCTGGACCACAGCATGAACCATCATGAACCATGACCTGGGCTGGTGGAGGAGACCTGAACACAAGTTCAAGCTGTAATGGACAACAAAACTGTACTGCGCCAGCGGGACTAACTTAATACACCCCAGCTGCGTCACCACACACGTCTCGGTGCAGGCAGGTTCCTCTCAAGCCACAAAATCACCAAATGGATGCAGGGTGGGGGGGGGGGATACCTTGCACTTGAGGAAGCTGCCAATCAGCCTGCGTTTGCGCCCCCGCATCTGCCTCCACCTCCGAGTCTGCACCAGCACACCAATAAAGCTCATATTGTCTTTGTGCGTGCTCGGTAATGCTGGTGTAAACTACTAATAAGACACGTTAGCCCCTAGCTAACGGGTCTGACCCTTTAGCCGAGCGGTTAGTGATGTGGCCTTGTGGTGCAGTACACCCCGTATCGAATCCCGCACCGGGCGAGAAAATAACCGGTTACACTGGTAATATAATCACACAGTTGAATCAGTTCCTCTGGACACGACGTTTATTGAGAGAAAAGCTTCATCACTCACCTAAGTCATCTGTTTATAAGGGTGGGGATGCGCGCAGTCAGCTGAGCCCGAAGAGGTCACTCAGATGAGTGACGAGGCGTTTCTCTCAATAAACGTCGTGTCCGGACGAACTGGTTCAACCTTCTGTGGTGGAGCCACAGGAGCGTTAATCTGCGCTCGTCTCGCCGCAAGCTGAGCACAGTTCAAGGGTGAAGGTAGGGAGAGTCGTCAACTACAAATCATTACGAGCCACTGAATTTGGCGACTCTAATCTAAATTGCAAGATGAATGCAGTAAAATAAATAAATAAATGAATAAAAAAAGCAATATCTGATTCACACCCCCCCCCCGCCCTTTAACAAGCAGGAGTACAGGTTGCTAATGATGCTGCCGGGGCTTTGATACAGTACACTGCATGCGACTCTCCAAATATTTTCCTTTTCGTTGAGGATACAGTAAACAACAGCATCAGGTTGGAAACAAATGACTGTGCACTCCTGACAGGAGAAACTGAAGGCTTTCGTTGAAGTTGCAGCTGGCAGTTCCTCCCCCTCCCTGGGAGCTCTGCGGAGTCGTGAGCCAGCCAGCCAGCCAGCCACTTCACAAGGAGCTGGAAACGAGCCTTCTGCTCAAGCCTCGCTCGCTTGCAGCACCCAGAATGCAACTCCCAAGAAGACAAAAGAAAAGAAAAGACGAACAGAGTGAGGGGACGAAGGTCAAGGTAGTTCACAAAAACCGAATGACACAATCTGAGGTAGGCTTAGATTTTGGCTGAAAACACACTTGGGGGTTAGATAAGATGTAATGGGTATTAATTAGTATGTAGTGAAAAGGATGTATTAAGAGAAAGGCACCTGGGGTTAAACCCAAGCGTGAAATAAGAACAATGCAAATGATACAGCTTTAGGTGCATTGCAATGGGAGTTTTTGTTGAGGCCTCATAACAAGAAAAATGGAGTTTGTAGAACAGAACTGACACACATTAACAGGCAGAAACAAAGGCAAGTATTACTATGGAAATTAAAATCTCCATACTAATGTAGCCGGGTGGTAAATCTGTTAAATATGTTGAATGATTTTCCACTTAAATTTAGTATAGTTTAACTGTTAATATATGTAATTGTTACACTGTCAAGCCATGTAAAATGTCATGTGATGTATTTAAATTGTGAAGCAGATTGTGAGTGTATTTTTATAGTTTTGGTTGTCATTGCATGTTTTGACCAGTGAGTGGCAGTGTTGCGGACTTTTATTGTAACTCCGTGCAAGTTATCCAAGTGCATCTTGGATACTCTTTCTGCAAGTTATCCAAGTGCATCTTGGGTACTCTTTCTGTAAGTTATCCAAGTGCATCTTGGGTATTCTTTCTTTTTTTCTTGTGTGGAGCGCCTGAAGATTGCGGTGTGACAGTGCTCTGACTCCGCAGTAAGTAAGGGTAAATATCTTGTGAAATATACCTGTAACATTATTCCAAACAATATTGTATGTCGGTAATTTGACAAGATGGTTTGATTTAGACGCTACTGGAGTTGATGTTCGGTGATTTTGGGCGCGAGCCGTCGACCACTGTTCGCCATTGCAGGCATGACAAGGTAATGTTGGCGTGAATAAAGCCACACCATGCCATTGTATTTGGGCAGTAAGGGAAATGTAAAGGTTTTATATGCATTTTAATTCTGTTTAAAGGTAACTGACAGAGTGAGAAGTTGCGCGATCTTCAGGAAGTTCCACATGTCTTTGTTAAACCCTGTTTAACATAGTCCACTGCCGTATTTTGCACCGTATTTTGTATTTTGTATTCATTATTTTCCTTTTAAAATCTTTTCTGTTAAACTTGCCACATCTGTGAACATTTATGAGCTGTTTGCTCGAAAGACACAGGAATTTATGCACTCAGTAAAACGATCTGCATTCGAAGGTTCAAGCAATAAAATTAAAGCTACAAGAACCCCGGATGTAAATGTGTCCTGTGTGGTATCTAATTCCACGGGCTACACTAATATTAAAGAAATATATGGGCGGCACGGTGCCCCAGTGGTTAGTGATGTCGCCTCACAGCAAGAAGGTCAAGGGTTCGAACCCCGGGGTTTTCCAACCTTGGAGGTCATCCCAGGTCGTCCTCTGTGTGGAGTTTGCATGTTCTCCCCGTGTCTGCGGTGGGTTTTCTCCGGGTGCTCCGGTTTCACCCACCATTAAAAACACATGCATGTTAGGGTTAATGCTCCTGTCTGTGGCCCTGACCGAGGCATGGCAGGACGAACTCCAGTTGGTCCTCAGGTGCTGCACGGCGGCTGCCCACTGCTGCTAGCTACACAGCTAGGATGGGTTAAATGCAGAGAAGAATTTCCCCACGGGGATTAGTATTGTATATCAAAATCAAAACAAAACAGAATTTACAAATATGCTTAAAACATAAATAAGTATGATTGCACAATAGAAAGGGAAGAATTAAAAGTCATTGTTTTCTGATTGAGGTATTTAAAGGAATGTATTAGATTTGATATTGATAGGTACTGATGTAAACTTGTAACATGAAGTCAGCTACAATAATTGGGTAACACTTTAGTATGGGGAACGTAGTCACCATTAATTAGGTGCTTATTAGCATGCAAATTAGCAACATATTGGCTCTTAATTGGTCATTATTACGTACTCATTAATGCCTTATTCTGCATGGCCTTATTATACAACCAGTAAGTCATTAACTATGAGTTTTCCCTCTATAACCTCAGAGTTATTGCTTATCAGTAGTACCCTCTCAATATGCTTTGCTTAGTATGGACTTTATAAGGTGGTAGTACCACAAGAACAGTTATTCTCCCTTACTAACACTTAATGAATATGGTCTGTTCTTACATAACAAAACACATAACTGCAAGTGTTAATAGTGTTAAATTACTGTAAATTAAGTTTTTGTTACTTAGAATATGTTCCCCATACTAAAGTGACATCTTGATCATTACTAATTCACTAGTAATTAAGTTTTTTTATGTTCCCCATACTAAAGTGTTACCAATAATTGTTATTTGTAAAAGCGAAAATGTATGTTGTATTAACATTAATATTTCTATATATTGAGAATTATTGTATTACAATGTATTACTTTGCAAAGATGTAATGCAAGACAAATTAACAGAAGTCACAATTACAATAGTTATCTGAACAGGCACTTGTCCTGAGCAAAGCGGGGACAAGTGTAAGCACAAGAAGAAAATACAATTAGAGAATTATTAAGACTGCAAATTTGTCGTTAACGCCTCTGCCCTATGAGAAGATGTGGTTCCAGGAGATAGGCAGGACATGAGAAGATGTGGTTTCAGGAGATAGGCAGGACATGAGAAGATGTGGTTTCAGGAGATAGGCAGGACATGAGAAGATGTGGTTTCAGTAGATAGGCAGGACATGAGAAGATGTGGTTTCAGGAGATAGGCAGGACATGAGAAGATGTGGTTTCAGGAGATAGGCAGGACATGAGAAGATGTGGTTTCAGGAGATAGGCAGGACATGAGAAGATGTGGTTTCAGGAGATAGGCAGGACATGAGAAGATGTGGTTTCAGGAGATAGGCAGGACATGAGAAGATGTGGTTTCAGGAGATAGGCAGGACATGAGAAGATGTGGTTTCAGTAGATAGGCAGGACATGAGAAGATGTGGTTTCAGGAGATAGGCAGGACATGAGAAGATGTGGTTTCAGGAGATAGGCAGGACATGAGAAGATGTGGTTTCAGGAGATAGGCAGGACATGAGAAGATGTGGTTTCAGGAGATAGGCAGGACATGAGAAGATGTGGTTTCAGGAGATAGGCAGGACATGAGAAGATGTGGTTTCAGGAGATAGGCAGGACATGAGAAGATGTGGTTTCAGGAGATAGGCAGGACATGAGAAGATGTGGTTTCAGGAAATAGGCAGGACATGAGTAGATGTGGTTTCAGGAAATAGGCAGGAAATGAGAAGATGTGGTTGTAATGATCTGTGCCCTCTGGCTATGTTAACTTATAACATTAATAAAGCAAGGATGACTTCTCTCGTGCTGGGTGCTTATTCACCGACCGGATTCCAGACTGACGTTGTTACGTACATCACGTGACTTTGTTGTGGTGCTACGGAAAGCCGTAAGGGACATTAGCAAATCAAATATTACTAGCAAATATTACATCTCCCTTTTTCTGAAAAGTGCTGCTTTCTCTGCAGGGATACAGACCACGTTGAGCACGTTTATAAGCAAATAACCATCTTAATAAGAAAGAATATGAAAGTAGAACTCTTATATAACTGGACTGCAACAAAGTAGTGCAAAACATTTCCTTCACTGGTCTAAATGTGACACCGTAATAACATTTCATCTTTTTTTTTCATTTCATTACTGGTAACTGCAAACATAGTAGGTAGGTACACAAGGTAAGTGAACGCTGTAAACATTTCTTTTCATCACAAGTAATGCATGAACATTTCAGGAACAGGTAAGTATGAACATTTCTTTTCATCACAAGTAATGCATGAACATTTCAGGAAGAGTACAGGTAGGTGTACAATTCTCTTTTTTTTTTTTTTTTTTTTAACATTCATAAGTCAAGGATTTGTCTTGGTTTGATCGTGCGACCTGACCTCGTGGTGTTACCAGGCTGTGTGTCTGGTTGTCGCTGATTGTTCGTGTCTGGAGGTTCAGCATGCTCTTGCTGATGGGCTTGTGTGTTGTTGTTAGCGCTGGTAACAGTCTGCTGTGAAGTGTGTGTGTGTGTAGTGTGAGTGTTCACTCTGCTTTGTCGCAGGTGTTGACGGTTGCGTCGGTAGATCTGACCTTCTTTGGTTTGGATGTGGTAGCTCCTGTCTGTGTTCGCTGGTCTTTCCACAGTTGCAGGTCTCCAGGATCCATCCTCCTGACTGGCGATCTGTGGCTGCAGGTGTTTTGCTGTTGATGGGAGAATGGACCGCAGCCTCCGACTCATCAGTAGCTGCGCCGGTGATTTCAGGTTGTCCACCGGTGTGTTGCGATACTCCAGTAAGCTCATGTAGGGGTCTTTGTTCTCAGCTTTGGCTTTGTCCAGGATGCGTTTGGCCGTCTGGACAGTCTTCTCGGAGAGGCCGTTGCTCTGTGGGTAGTGGGGGCTTGTGGTGGTGTGTGAGAAACCCCATGTCTGTGAGAAGTTGCGGAACTCACCAGAGCTGTAGCACGGACCGTTGTCGCTGATGATAGTCTCGGGGATTCCGTGTCGAGCCATTGCTGCTTTCAGCTTCATGATGACGGCAGATGAGGTGCAGCTGTAAAGTCTCTCTAGCTCGAAGAATCTGGAGTAGTAGTCCACAGTGACTATGAAGTCCTGTGAGTTCCATGTGAATAGGTCTGTGCCTATCACTTGCCACGGCCGCTCAGGTATGGCGTGTGACCTCATTGGTTCCTTTGCATTTGCGCAGCGCCGTTCTTGGCATATGCTGCAGTCTGCTACCGCATCCTCGATCTGTTTCCCCATGCCAGGCCAGAACAGTAAGTCTCTTGCTCGGCATTTGCTTTTTTCCACGCCGAGGTGGCCGGCATGGATGCACTGTATCATGTCCTTGCGAAGCTTTTGGGGGACAATGATTCTCTCACCTTTGAACAGGATACCGTCCATTTCTGAGATTTCTGCTCTGTGGTTCCAGTATTCCTGGATGCTGGGCGGGCACTTTTTCTTTGTGTCTGCCCAGCGAGTGAGTGTGGCTCGTCTGAGTGTGGTGAGCTGTGGATCTTGCGCTGTTTCCTGCTTGATTTCTGTGAGTCTTGCGTCGCTCACAGGGATGTTGCTGAGGACTGTGTGCACTTGGGCCTCCATCCCTTCCTGTAGGTCACTGTCGTGGTGTTCTATTGACTTGCGTGACAGTGTGTCGGCCACCGGTATGTCCTTACCGGGGCGGTGGATGATTTGGATGTCGTATTTTTGGAGCGCCAGGATCATCCGTTGCAGCCGGGGTGGTGCTGCTGCCAGTGGCTTTTTTAGTATTGCCTCCAGAGGCTTGTGGTCTGACTCCACAATCACTTTTCGTCCGTACATGTACTCGTGGAACCTCTTGCAGCCGAAGACCACAGCGTAGAGCTCCTTCTCTATCTGTGCGTAGTTTTCTTCAGTGCTGTTGAGTGACTTGGACGCATAGGTAATTGGTTTGCCATCTTGGAGCATGACAGCCCCAAGGCCACTTTTGGATGCATCCACTTGGAGTCGCAGCTCTTTCTGCGGGTCGAAATATGAGAGTACTGGACCTGGGTGCTGTGTAATGAGATTCTTCATCTCCTGGAACGCCTTGTCATGGACTGCATCCCACACAAACTCACTGTCCTGTTTCAGAAGCTGTCTGAGGGGTGAGTTTATCTGTGAGAGGTGTGGAGCGAATCTGGCGAGGTAGTTGATCATGCCGAGGACTGTCTCCAGCTCTGCTTTGTTCTGTGGGGGTTGCATGTCCTTGACCGCCTTCACCTTGTGTGGGTCTGGTTTGATGCCTTCGTGTGAGAGCGTGTGGCCAAAGTAGCTTACCTCGGACACGCATATGTGACACTTGTCGGGGTTGAGCCTCACCCCTCGCTCCCCTGTGTGCTTCAGCATCGCTCTGAGACGCTGGTCATGTTCCTCTTTAGTCTTGCCGAACACTAGTATGTCGTCCACTATGGCCGTCACACCGTCCAATCCTTCATATGTTTCATCCACGCGTCTCTGGAACTCGTCTTGAGCGGACACGATTCCGAAGGGCAGTCTGAGGAAACAATACCTGCCAAACACTGTGTTAAATGTCGTCCACATTGAGGATTCAGTGCTCAGTTTGATGGCCCAATAGCCTGACCGCGCATCTAACACGCTAAAGTACTCAGCTCCAGCGAGCTTTGTGGTGGCGTCCTCCAGCGTGGGGAGGGGGTAGTGAGGTCGTTGTATCACTTTGTTAAGAGCTCTGGGGTCTAAACACACTCTAAGTTTGCCTGTCTTTGGCTTCTCATCAACGACGAGTGCGTTCACCCATTCTGTGGGTTCTGTTACCTTACAGATTATGCCGCCTTCCTCCATGCTGTCAAGCTCGTCCCTCAGTTTGCTGCGTAGGGCGATTGGGATTCTGCGTGGCGGGCAGACGACCGGCGTTGCATCTGGTGTGACGCGGAAGGTGCACTCGCCTGGGAACTCTCCTATTCCCTGGAAAACATCTGCATACTCATCCATTAATATTGTTTTCCTCACTCACAGCCATCACTATTTTTACCAAGTTTAGGTCACGGCATGTTTTCATTGCCATGACTGGTGGGGCGTTTGTGTCAATGACGTAAAAGTCCAGCATCATTGCATTGTCTCTGTACTTACATCTGAGTTTGCATGTGCCTTTCATGCTCAGCACGCCTCCTCCATATTCAGTGAGTCTGTGTATTGCTGGTTTCAGTGTCACATTTTTGAACAGCGCCTGGAACAGGTTGGTGGGAATAGTATTGGCCTGTGCCCCAGTGTCTAGTTTGAACTTTACCTTCTGTGGAGGTGTGCCTATTCCAACCTCTACGTAGGCCTGCTCGTTGCTTTTCCCGTTATTCTCTATTGAGATGCAGTCTATGTACAGCTCTGTCTGTTCTCCCACAGCGGTGCTCTCCACTGTAATGTTGTCGAAGTACAGTTCGTCCTGCTCTCTGTCAGTGGTGTACTCTTCTGGGTTCTCTCCGACGGCATGTACTGTGCCGCGGTAGTACTTTGTCTGTCCCTGGGAGCTAGACTTGCATACTTTAGCAAAATGATTGAGCTTCTTGCATTTAATACATTGTTTACCCTTAGCTGGGCAAGTGGCTTTAGCGCCGTGTAGCCCTCCACAATAGCTACATGCCCTAGCGGCGGTGCTAACGTTACCCTCCCTTTGTCTGAAGTTAGCGTTAGCTGCTTTGGGTGCGTTCGGTTTGTAAGTCTTTCTGCCTATTGCGTGCACCGTTTCATGTGTGCTGCCCTGGCCCATAAACGTTAGCTGTTGCTTTGCTAGCTCGTGTGAGCGGGCTACATCTATGGCTTTTTCTAGCGTTAGCTCAGCTCCCTGGCTAAGTAGCTTTTCTCTCACTCTGGGTGAGTTGGTGGCAAACACGATGCGGTCCCTGACCATCTCGTCGGCATTTGGGTAGCCACAGTCTTTGACTAGGAGCTTTAGCTCAGTTACAAATTGTTCGAAGGATTCACTCTCTCCCTGCATCTTTTCATGAAATTTATATCTGGCATAAATCGGGTTTGCTTTGGGGGTGATGTACTCAGTGTACTTATCGTAGTACGTTTCTAGCTTCTTGGCTTGTTCTCCGCTGAGTGTCCAAGTGTTGTGCACATCGCGCCCTTTTTCCCCTATCCAGAGCAGGAGGTAGCTGCATTTCTCCTCTTCGTTCTTCCCGCGCAGGGGGCCCTTGAACATTAGCTCCGTTGTTTGTCGAAATCGTCTCCATGCTTCAGGTAAGTTCGCCGATTCCCAGTCCATCCGTGGAGCTGGAACGCCGTACGAATCCATATTGGGTATTTAAACTCCGCTACTCTGACACCATGTAATGATCTGTGCCCTCTGGCTATGTTAACTTATAACATTAATAAAGCAAGGACGACTTCTCTTGTGCTGGGTGCTTATTCACCAACCGGATTCAGACTGACGTTGTTACGTACATCACGTGACTTTGTTGTGGTGCTACGGAAAGCCGTAAGGGACATTAGCAAATCAACTATTACAGTGGTTTCAGGAAATAGGCAGGACATGAGAAGATGTGGTTTCAGGAGATAGGCAGGACATGAGAAGATGTGGTTTCAGGAGATAGGCAAGACATGAGACGATGTGGTTTCAGGAGATAGGCAAGACATGAGACGATGTGGTTTCAGGAGATAGGCAGGACATGAGAAGGTGTGGTTTCAGGAGATAGGTAGGACATTTTTCAACCTGCTTCAGTGACCCTGAGTGATTTGTCCTAAAAACCTCTTATTTTTGCAGTTTCAATTTTAAACCTTAAACTTTGTTCTATATATATATATATATATATGTGTGTGTGTGTGTGTGTGTGTGTGTGTATATATGTATGTGTGTGTGTGTGTGTGTGTGTATATATATATATAGTGTAATTTTTTCATAGAGAAGTAGAATATAATTTGAGAGCGAAATTAAACCTCAAGAAATTGAGTTCGTACAACTTTGAGGAGCCTGGGTAGTTCAATCTGTGGGGTGAAATTGTGGAACAGTTTGCACATGGAACTCAAGCAAAGTACAAACATTCTGCAGTTCAAGAAGAAGTACAAAGAACTGATTATCAAGAGATACAGGGATGAGGAAGAGTTGTGGTAACTGTTTAAGTTTTAATTAACTCTAAACATTTCTTACTACTTTTTTTTTCTTTCTATGACTCCGGGTGGATATTTGGGTTGTACGTAGCATTGAGATCTGATTATTCTTGGGTTTTTTTATTCTATTTTTTTGTCTCTTATTGTTCACAGTAGTTGAGTTTGTATTGTGCAGCACAACTTGCATTGCATGTGAACTATACAGTACAGTGGGAATTGAGTTTGAAATGTATAGTAGCTGAATTAACTCAAGAGTAGGTGAGAAGGGGCAGGAAAAAAATAAGTGTATACTTCCTCCTACTCCTTTTCTCCTCTTCCAACATGTAACAAATAATCTGATGCATACGGACATTTGTTCACTGAGTTTAGTGTGTAGATTTGATGATCACTTCAGATTATTGGCAATGACTTATCTTTATGTTACATCCTGCTTATTTACACGTTCAAAATAAATCATTCATTCATTCATTGGTTTTCATTTTCAAACTCATGCAATCACGTTTCCTTCATATATCATTACACTTATTCTCTTTTTTAAGCTTTTGATTTTCTATCATCATGTCATCCTATTGATATATATGTGTGTGTGTGTGTGTGTGTGTGTGTATAATGTGTGTGTGTGTATATATATAGTGTATATATATATATATATATAATGTGTGTGTGTACATATATATATATATATATATATATATATATATATATATATAATGTGTGTGTGTACATATATATATGTGTGTGTGTATATATATATAATGTGTGTGTGTGCGTGTATATATATATGTGTGTGTGTGTGTGTGTGTGTGTGTGTGTGTGTGTGTGTGTGTGTGTGCATATATATATATAATGTGTGTGTGTTGTTTTGCTGTGATAAAAAAGGTTGATATTTTCACCCCAGAGAACACAATACTTTCATCATTTACTGACATTTTTCATCAACCACAGGTGAGTCCAATCAGACAGTGTGGTAATTTTATGCCATGACTATTTTCTGGAAAGAAATGTACGTTGGGCTGAAAGGCTGAAACCTCTGAGAAGGTGTGGGATTGTTAATAAATCTCACATATGCACACCAGGAGGGAACATTGTAGCGAGACCTCTAAGAGATTGCAGAATTACTAATTAATTCTTGGAAATGTTCACTAAGTACATGTCAGTTCTGAGAGGCGTGGGATTGTGCAGTCTTACAGATGGTCACCGGAAATATTGTGTCATTCCTCCTGACACAAGCTGGAGTAACACTCGTTACATGAACACTAATGAGGTTGTCCACTGAAAGATGGTTGCAAATACCAAAATACTGCAAATCATTGTAAAGACTTGGAAACTATGAACAAACAGGGGGAGGGGGGGGACTTAATCATAGATTCTGATTACTATAAAAAAAATGTCAGTAATACTTTGCTGTGAACAGATAATCAACAGTTCGCCGAGGGGTGAAGGAATGAAATGAAAACAGCCACTGAAGGGCGATAATGACAGCCCCAAAATCGTATTCTCCTCACTGACCACTAGTCACATTCTAGTCACGACATGTTATAATGTCTGCATTAACTCATTTTTGATGCTAGTTATGGATCCTAAAATTAGTTTGTTAGGACCTGGTTTGGTCCTGGGGCTGATCACATTACCACAAATTGGATGAAAAGTTTTTGATTCATGCCCCCCCCCCTTCTTCTCCCCACTGTACTTGGCCAATTACCTGTTCTGCCGAGCCATCCCGGTCGCGAATATTTTTTTTCCTAAGATGAATCCGGAAAGTTCCCGTCCTTAGGCGGTAGGATTGGGCAGATCTGCCTGTCAGTCAAGGCCGACGCGAATGCGCAACAACCCTAACCCTAACCCTAACCCTAGCCACGTTTGCTAGCTAACTGTTAGCCATTAGCCACGTTTGCAACCAAGCTAACTGTGCCAACTTAACTGTGTGTACGGTAAGCGAATATTTTTTTTCCTAGGATGAATCTGAAAAGTTGACTGACAGGCAGATCTGGCCAATCCTAGCGCCTGAGGGCGGGAACTTTCCGTATTGATCCTAGGAAAACAATATTGGCGTCCTGGTCGCTGCTCCACCCCCTCTGCCGATCCGGGGAGGGCTGCAGACTACCACATGTCTCCTCCGATACATGTGGAGTCACCAGCCACTTCTTTTCACCTGACAGTGAGGAGTTTCGCCAGGGGGGTGTAGCACGTGGGAGGATCACGCTATTCCCCCCAGTTCCCCCTCCCCCCTGAACAGGCGCTCTGAACGACCAGAGGAGGCGCTAGTGCGGTGACCAGGACACAAACCCACATCCGGCTTCCCACCCGCAGACACGGCCAATTTTGTCTGTAGGGACGCCCGATCAAGCCGGAGGTAGCACATGGATTCGAACCGGCGATCCCCGTGTTGGTAGGCAGGTACCTGGACACCCCTTGAATTCTTTTTAAATGCCTCCCAGCATCAGACGTGGAGTAATGACACACTGAGCTTCTGCGTGAGAGTAACCAGCAAGTTGAGAAAGTGAGTTTACTTACATTAGGGCATGGAGCACAAAAGCGTCTGCGTCATTACACAGATATTTTTTTTTTGCTTGGATGCCATTCTCCATGAAACCTTCCTTCTTTTTTATGATCTATTAAATGCTTGTGAGATTAATGTGTTTCATTATTTTCTCCAGAAACAAGATCGACCAAATGCATGAGCTTTACGATTTTAATGCAGCTCATAGTGCATTGAGTTATGACATGTAAACCACAACAGAGTCAGCCACCTTCCCGTGATGGTGCCTACTCCCATGATTTTCTTTTTTACCCATAATTCACATGTGGGCCCAATAATGCCCTATAGCAGGAAATCAAAACGCCTGGCCTCCGGTTCTTCAATTGGTCCACTGCAGCAACGCAGAAGTCCATTGGAAGTTAATGGCCAGCGCTGTTGGTAATGGTTTCCAGTTTTGTTGTGTTTTGTTGTTTTGTTTTTTTTTATTGTTGTTTTTTGCACAGTTCCCTATCTTAAAAGGGACAAACAATACTAAAAATAAGTGGGCAAATGCCTAAAGGAAATGGAGAGAAGATGAAGTCTCCATGGCTCTTAACATGGATACCTAGAGCTCGTTGATGATGTAGGCCTCAGTCCTACCTTTCTAGTGATGCAAGTCTTCTTGTCAGGGAAGATTACAGAGAACATTTTTAAAATTCCCTGATGAGCAGCTAAGACCTGTTTCAGTACAATCCAGGCAAGAGAAAAAAATGTTGGCAGTCAGTTCTTTCCCTGATTAATCCTTTATTAAAACACTAGCACTAGAAGGGATCTTAAAGGATGATGTAATATACGGTTTCAGATTTTTTTTTCTACCAGTACATACTTTAGGGAAAAAAATGCCGATTTGTGGGGTGGAGAAGTGAGGTGGGGCAAAGGCTCTGGAGATGCATTAAGACTGACGGCTTGTAATGTTTTTTTCAGCTTCGGCCCATTCATGTTAGACTAGCTGGGAAGCCTTGGTAGCACATTATCCATTGGGTTGGGGCCAGAAGTGCAGCGCGGGTGAACATTTTAACTGGGGGAAGTGTGTATTTTCGCTGAAGTATAGTTTGCTGGAGTTATCTTCGCCAGCGTTGAAATATTGTCCAGTATTAATGGGTTTCCTCAGGCAGAGAGCATGATGACCTGTGCAGCTAAAAAATAAAATAAAATAAAAACAAAATGAAAATAAATAAAACATGACTTGGCTTTTCATTATGATTTAAGAGAAATGGCTGAACTGATGGCTAAAATAATCAAGTTCAACATTCACTCAAAATTCAATTATGAGCTTATATTGAGCTACTGAATGAATACACATAGTTCAGTCCGGTTTATGAAAGCCGTCTGCCTGAGAGAGCCTCCATCTACAATTCAAGGTAGGATGCATTGACTTTTACAGGCCAAACACTGTTTTGTAGAATACAGTTCAGTCTCAAACCAGACACCCCACTTCTCTGTCTGCTTATCATAATATCCTAATAGCGCAAAAGTGTGTGTATGTGTATGTGTGTGTGTGTGTGTGGGGGGGGCCTGTGATGGACTGGCGGCCTGTCCAGGGTGTCTCCCCACCTGCCACCCAATGACTGCTGGGATAGGCTCCAGCATCCCCGCGACCCTGAGTAAGGATACGCGGTTTGGATAATGAATGAATGAATGAATGAATTATTACTATCATGACAGATGTGAGAGTTATTTTCAGTCTGGTAGCAAACGACCCCACACAAGTCTAAATAAATGGTAAGTAGCACTTGTCTAGCTGCAACAGCCACTCAGAGTGCTATACAATCAGTGACACTCATACACCCATGGCGGTGTCAGCCATGCAAGGCACTAGCCAGCTTGTTGGGAGCAGTTAGGGGTTAGGTGTCTTGCTCAAGGGCACCTTGACATTTTTCCATGGAGGAGCTGAGGATTACACCAGCAACCCTCTAGTTGCCAGACGACCTGCTCTACCTTCTGAGCCACTGTCGCCCAGGTAAATATGAATATAAGTACATGAACAAACAAACAAACAATAAAAAAATTAAATGAATATCTAAAATAGTCAGGTTACTTCAATGCACACATGGTAACAGTAATATTTATCATTAAATCAAAGAACACAAAAATGCAATTCATATATAACTTTAATGTCCCATTATTTCTTATCAGAGCTACTGAATATAAAAATCACGGGGCCACACTGATTAGCAGCATAATAACTTTGGGACTCAACACAACTGATAAACAATTCACAAAAGTACCATCACAAACAGCCATGCCATTACAGAGCACAGAACACACATGAATTCAGTATTATCTGAAATGAACAACCGTTCAAAGCAGAAAAGATAGTGTATCCATTACTACAAGTGGACACTTGTGTTACAGAAATGCAAAATATCAATTCACAGAAACCATATTGGAGGACTACTGTGGCACCATGTTATTTTCCCCAAGTGGTTTACAGGCCTTCATGTATAAATAGCCTACAATATTCATTATATCCAAAATCAAAATATCGGTAAACTCAGTTCACTGTGCATGTTTGGAATGAATCCATCACACATCATTTTACAGATTATACAGTCATATTAATCTATATTTTTATAATATGTCTTATTTCCCCATCATGATTTCTCATGACGTAAGCATCAAATTAGGTTGTTGCCACTGTTTCTGGAGGCAGTGCCCACCCAGCGCACATCCACCAGCTGTGCAGCAGCCTTTGTTTTTTCTTACGTTGGCAGTCAAAGCAGGTTCTGCGAGTTGCCCTCCTTTCCATGTGCCATAGTTGTCCCTTCTGACGTGTAATATATCATTCATTACAACTGTTGCCCAGACTTTGTGTATCGCTTGTAGAGGAATTGGAAAACAGATGAGAACCTATGCAGCCAGTATATATTTTTTTCCTTACATCACTTCTGTAAGAAAGTATGAGCACACATTTTGATTTTATGGGCTACTTCCACAGTTGGCAGTTGCATGTTGATTGATGATGCCCAGCTTCTCTTGTCATAAGCTGTTGTGAAGCGGTTTGACAGCTGCCTCACGCTCAATCTCACACACCATTTTCAATTCCTTATACATAAATGGTGACCCTCGACAGCACAGCACACTGGCCAGTTGTCACCCAAGCTGTTTTACTTTCTAAGGGACAAATTGTTTAACAACACAACACTTGGGCCACCAAAATGGCCAGCCTAGAGTGGATATAAAAAGTCTACACACCCCTGATAAAATGGCAGGCTTTTGCAGAACTTTTTTCCACCTTTAATGTGGAACTGTAACCTATAAAACTTAAGTGAAAAACAAACTGAAACCTTTTGGGGGGGGAAAAATTACAAAACTTACCATAACCTGGCTGCATAAGTGTGCAAACCCCTAAGTTAACACTTTGTTGACTCACCATTTGATTTTATTACAGCACTCAATCTTTTTTGTGTAAGGGTCTATCAGCTTGGTAAAACTAGACTTGGCAATATATCCCCACTCATCCTTGAAAAAATGTTTTAGATCCATCAAATTGTGAGAGTATCTCCTGTGCACAGCCCTCTTCAGACCACCCCGTAGATTTTCAACAGGATCCATGTCTGGGCTCTGGCTGGGCCAGTCCACAGCGTTGATCTTCTTTTAGAGAAGCCATCCCTTTATTGATTTTGATGCATGCTTTGGGTCGTCGTCACGCTGAAAGGTGAAATTCCTATTCATCTTCAGACGCCTGAAGGTTTTGCACCAAAATCAACTGGTGTTATTCAGAGCTATTCATGATTCCCTCCACGTTGACTAAAGGCAAGGCAAGGCACATTTATTTGTATAGTACATTTCAGCAACAAGGCAATTCAAAGTGCTTTACATAAATCATAAAAGGCATAAGACAAAATGTAAAAGCAACATAAAGTAATAAAACACACCTGAATACAAATAAAACAATACAGTAAACGTTAGAGTGCAGTAAAAGATGATGAGCTTCAAGTTTGATTTAATAAAATTCAGCGGCAAACAGGAAAGTCATCAGCCTTGATTTAAAAGAACTGAGAATTGCAGCAAGACTGTAGTTTTATGGGAGCTTGCTCCAGATATGTGGTGCATAAAAACTGAATACTGCCTCTCCTTGTTTAGTTTTAACATTGGGGACAGAAATCTATTTTGGCCCTAAACCATTTAGTGCTTTATAAACCAAGAGCAGTATTTTAAAATCAATTCTTTGATGGACAGGAAGCCAGTGTAAAGACCTCAGAACTGGATTAATGTGATCCCCCTTTTTTTGTCTTAGTGAGGACTTGAGCAGCAGCGTTCTGAATCATCTGCAGCTGTTTGATCGATTCTTTAGATGGACCTGTAAAAACACCATTAGAGTAGTCGAATTGACTGAAGATAAATCCATGGGCAAGTTTTCCCAAATCCTGCTGAGACACAGATCCTTTAATTCTTGATATCTTAATGTGGTTGTTGAAATTCAGGTCTGAGTCTATGAATACACCACGTTTTCTGGCTTGGTTTGTGTTTTTTAACATTACTGATTGTAGCTAAGCAATGACTTCTAATCGTTCTTCCTTGGCTCCAAGGACAATTACTTCAGATTTATCTTTGTTTACTTGAAGAACATTCTGAGACATCCAATCACTGATTTGTACAATACACTTACTCAGAACTTGTATGGGATTATAGCACCCTGGTTAAGTGGTTATGTAAATCTGTGTGTCGTGTGCATAATTATGGTAACATATTTTGTTGTTTTCCATAATCTGAACTGGGGGCCCCAGAATGGAGCTTTGGGGACCTCCTAAGGTCATTTTTGTCCGCTCAGATTCGTAATTACCTACAGACACAAACTATTATCTGTCCTTGAAGCAGGATTCAAACCAGTTTAGTGCTGTGCCAGAAAGTCACACCCAGTTTTCCAGTCGGTCTAGTAATACGTTGTGTTTGATTGAGTCGTATGCAGCACTGAGATCCAATAATGCAAGACTGAGGTGCTGCCACCGTCTATGTTTAAGCAGATATCATTAAAGACCTCAACAAGTGAAATCTCAGTGCTGTGGTATGGTCAAAACCCTGACAGGGAAAAATCAAACAGTTGTTTAGTTCCAAGAAGTTGTTCAGCTGCTATGAAATGGCCTTTTTAATTATTTTACTTAGAAGTGGGAGGTTTAATATGGGCCTATAATTGTTCAATAGTGAAGAATCTAGATTATTATTTTTTCAAGAGTGGCTTGATGACTTCGCGTGGCCTCAAGAGTGTCTTGATGACTTTAAGACCTCCACCATCATCCCTATCCCTAAAAACCCAAGGACCACAGGACTCAGTGACTACAAACCTGTTGCCATGATCTCCGTGGTAACGAAGTCTTTTGAGTGCCTGTTCTTTCCCACTTTAAAACTATCTTTGACACACTCCTGGACTCCCTGCAGTTTGCCTACAGAACCAACAAGTCTGTGGATGATGCAGTAAACATAGCTCTCCACTTCACCCTCCAGCACCTGGTCGCAGCAGGAAACTATGCCAGGATCCTGTTTGTGGATTTCAGCTCCGCTTTCAACACCATCATCCTGGATCTGCTGCAGGACAAGCTCTCTCAGCTGCACATGCCTGACTCCAACTGCAGATGGATCATTGACTTCTTATCTGACAGGAAGCAGCACATGAAGCTGGGGGGAAAACCTTCTGAGTCCCGGACCATCAGGCCCAGTTCCCCTGAATGTTGTGTCCTTTCCCCTCTACATTTTTCCCTGTATACAAACAGCTGTACCTTCAGTCACCAGTCAGTCAAGCTCCTGAAGTTTGCTGATGACATCACCCTTATTGGGCTCATATCTGGTGGGGATGAGTCCACCTACAGATGGGAGATTGACTATCTGGTGTCCTGCTGCTGCCAAAACAACTTGAAGTTCAATGCTCTAAAGACAATTGAGATGGTTGTGGA
The DNA here is from genome assembly GCF_029633865.1 of Lampris incognitus. NCBI lineage: Eukaryota > Metazoa > Chordata > Actinopteri > Lampriformes > Lampridae > Lampris > Lampris incognitus. The sequence continues at coordinate 12,805,946 of NC_079222.1, read as the reverse complement.
CTTCAGAAAATACCCAGCCCATCCTGCCCAGATCACCTTGTGTGTTTCCCCAGTCAACACTGTGAAATCCTTTCGCTTCCTGGGCACCATCATTACCCAGGACCTCAAGTGGGAGCTGAATATCAACTCCCTCACCAAGAAGGCACAGAAGATGATGTACCTCATGCAGCAGCTGAAAAAGTTCAATCTGCCAAAGCTAGTGACAGTGCGCTTTTACACTGCCATCACTGAGTCCATCCTCACCTCCTCCATCACAATCTGGTACACTGCTGGACAAGGGCAGACTGCAGCGTATCATTTACTCTGCTGAGAGGGTGATTAGGTACAACCTGCCATCACTCGATGACCTGTATGCCACCAGGACACTGAGGTCAGCAGAAAAGATCATGGCTGACTCTTCTCACCCAGGCTAGGGTCTCAAAACACTCCCCTCTGGCAAGAGGCTAACGTCTAAAAAAACAGAAGCTCACACCACAAGAATACTTTCCTCCTTACAGCAGTAGGCCTTCTTAATATGCCTCCAGATACAGATGGCCACATATCCTGACACTGCCACCCTCCCACCCTCCATCCTCATTCTATCTTCCCTGCTGTGCTCGCTGTATATGGTCACCTTGCATATAACCTGCACTACCCTGTAAATAACTCTTATTCTATAAATAACATTAGAATTTTAATTTAACTTTTTTTAAATACAGCTCCTGCCACAGGTGAACACAGGGACAACACATACCCTGTACCAAGACAGTGACTGTATATCTAATTTTCTGAATTTTGTCATTGAAGAAGGAGACAAATCCATTGCAGGCCCTAGTACATAGAAATTCAGAGGCTACTGCCACAAGAGGGTATGTTATCCTGTTGACAGTAGCAAAAAGCATTTGCATTATTATTGTTTTTGGCAATGATGTCAGAGAAGTAGGACTGCCTTGCATTTATCAGTTCCAAACTATTGATGTGCATTCTTTCTTTATAATAATAATATTAATAATAATGATGATGATGATGAAGATGAAGATGATTAAATAATCATAATGAACAGTAAAGTCAAGTCAATTTTATTTGTATAGCCCAATATCACAAATTACAAATTTGACTCAAGGGGCTTTAGAGCAACACAACATCCAACATCAAACAGTAAGATTTGTTTTTCACCATCTGCGTTCAGTTTTATGATAGTCCCTTTTTTTTCCCCTATTCTGGCCAGTGTGGCACATATCCATGGCGATCCTTTTTTTTACCAGAGACCATCTTCATCTTAGTGGGTGCAATGGCATCAATAGCATTTTCAATTTTGGAATTTAAATCATCTACGATCTCACTGACTGAGACCCAAGAACCCAAGTGTGGAATAGAAATCCTGAATAAATAATTTCAATGGTGCTTTCAGTGATAGTCTGTTTTGTGTTTTGCTGCTTGAATATGTGTGTGTACGGAGATAGTACTCTCAAAGAAAACACCGGAATGATTGGAGAGTCAAAGTCAAAGTGTATTTATTGTCCCTTACAGGGAAATTAGTTTGCAGCCAGTATACATAAAAGAGAGCAACACCAGTCACCACAACATTAGAAATGTTCAGACCCTTGGCGATAATTAAGTCTGGTGTGCCCCTTGTTGTGTGTGGGCTCCGTCACATTGAGTCAGTCCATAGTTACCGAGAACAGAGCACAGATCTTCAGTGCTTCTGTCCTGGGGGTTGTCAACATGGATGTTTAAATCACCAGCAATATCTACACAGTCAGAGTCAATACAGATCATAGACAGCAGTTAAGCCATCAAACAAGTTTGCGTTGTATTTCGGTGGCCTACAGATATTAAGAAATATAACTGGAGAAGATGAATTCAGCTGAAGAGCCACTCAAAAGAAGCAACGTTTCCAATGGCAACTCCACCTCCTTTCTTATGTATTGTGGTTTCGCCCACAAAAGTGAAGCTGGGCGAGGTTGACCCGATAAGAACAGTTGCACTGTTATCTTGGCCTAACCACTTTTCAATTAAAAACATACAATTGAGATTGTGCTTTATGATATAACCATTGATTAACCATTGATTTTTTTCCTGACAAAGACCTAATGTTAAGCAATGCTGAATTTAACGTGTTAAGAGTATTATATGACTTTTTTTTCTTTCTTTTTTTTTTGCAACGGGCTGTGACTGTTGGTGTGGAGTCAGATTAGATAAAGTAGCTGTGTGCTTTGAGTACACTTATTTCTTCCTGGAGCTAGTCAAACCAGGAAAAAACGCCCCAGTTCCGGCTGAAGAAAAGCAGCCTCAAAGCACGATGCTGCCACCGCCATGCTTCACCGCCGGTATGGTGTCCTTTTGGTGATGTGTTGTATCGTTTTTGTGCCAAACATACCTTTGGAATTAGGACTAAAAAGTTCATCTTGGTCTTATCAGACCATTACACATTTTTCCACATGGTTTTGAGAGACTGGAAGTGTCTTTTTGCAAAATTTAGCCGGGCCTGGATGTTTATTCTTTTTCTTTTCATGTGAAAATGCTTCTGTCTTGCCACCCTACCCCACAGCCCAGACATATGAAGAACACGGGAGATGGTGCCACACGTAGGGAGCCACCAGTCCATGCCAGAAATTCCTGCAGGTCCTGTAGTGTTGCCGTAGGCCTCTTGGCAGCCTGCCTGACCATTTTCTCCTTCTCTTCTCATCAGTTTTGGAGGGACATCCTGTTTTTGGTAAAGTCATAAATTTGCCATATTTTCTCCACTTGATGACTGCCTTCACGGTGTTCCATGGCATATCTATCCATCCATCCATCCATCCATCCATCCATCCATCCATCCATCCATCCATCCATCCATCCATCCATCCATCCATCCATCCATCCATCCATCTATCCATCCATCCATCCATCTATCCATCCATTATCCTGCTCTCAGGGTCGTGGGGATGCTGGAGCCCATTCAAGCAGTCATTGGGCGGCAGGTGGGGAGACACCCTGGACAAGGCCACCAGGCCATCACAGGGCCCCCACACACACACACACACACACACACACACACACACACACACACACACACACACACATTCACACCTAGGGACAATTTAGTATGACCGATTCACCTGATCTACATGTCTTTGGACTGTAGGAGGAAACTGGAGCCCCCGGAGGAAACCCATGCAGACACGGGGAGAACATGCAAACTCCACACAGAGGACGACCCGGGATGACCCACCAAGGCTGGACTACCCTGGGGCTCGAACCCAGGACCTTCTTGCTGTGAGGTGACTGTGCTAACCACGGCGCCACCGTGCCGCCAGGGTATATCTAATGTCTTGTAAATTATTTTTATAGTTTGCAATTTCACATTGAGGGTGGAAAAAGTCCTGGCATGATTCATCTTGGTTTTTATTTTTTTTACATTCAAGACTTTTTATATCCACTGTACTTGGAATTGTCCAAACATTTCCCTAAATCTGTTCTGACTTGCAGACAGAAATCGTGGATGCAGCTAGAGGAATAAAACAAGAGAGGTTTTCTGAAATTCAAGAGTTCGGAGGTCAACATCTCGTCTGCAAGCATGCTGAATATTTGAAGGGTGCAAAGCATTTCACAATGTGAAAACCCTGATTGGGCTGTACACCAAAAGTAATATTCATGGAAATAGATTGATGGAGTCTCCAAAAAATATTTGACTCCCAAAAAAAAAAAAAAGGGTTGACCCATTTATTGTCCCTCTGAACCAAATCTTGACCTTTATGTTTACGGGTCTATACGGTGCTGGTGTTCTGAGCAGCTAGCTGTGTGTGTTTAATACCCAGTGCCTCTTCCCCACTTCCTCAGAGACCATATTCTTGTAATAGAAATACAATTGTCTCGTGTAAAACCCGATGCTGCTCCTCTACCAAAGGTCCAGTGTTTGAATATGGAAATGAGCTGTATTTTTAGCCCAACAGTATTCCCATGCTGTCAACGGGCAACATGAGCAATAGGGTGGTAAGTGGCTAGCCACGGCACAAAGGAAGCTTCTTTCATCATTATTTTCAGTCTTTATTTTACAAAGTAATTCCCCACGCTGCTTTGCTTGAGTCACACCGCTGTGCACATAGTGCCAGATCCATGTGCCAAATCTGCCCCAGGGAGTCCTCAGTTGAAGGACGTGTGAATATCTAAGGCTCCATGTGCAGTGCGATCAAACTGAACAGGTTATCCATGTAGTTCAAGATCTACACTTCTGTATTCTCTAATATGACATCAGTCACCCGCTTAGTTGTATTTGAGTCATCCTGTGTCTGTTTTGAATTTTTTTGCTCTGAAAATGCTGCATGGTGGTGCTTTATAAATCAATACGGTTCACTCTTTGTCTTTCACCGTAAATACTTTTAGATGAATCAGCCTTTGACACTTCCTGTTATGAGGCTGTGTCACACTCACCATTACTCATTTACTGTCTTTCTTCTTTTGTAATGACCTTCTTTTTTATCCATGCACTTTCATTCCTTCGATGAAAAGAGCATTGCACTTTAATCCATGAAATGTGCTATTTAAATAAAGTTCAACCGTTTGATTGATTGAGCCATCCATTCCATCCATTATCCAAACCGCTTACTCTGCTCTCGGGGTCACGGGATGCTGGAGCCTATCCCAGCAGTCACTGGGCAGCAGGCGGGGAGACGCCCTGGACAGGCCGCCACGCCATCACAGGGCCATCAATCAATATATCAATATATTTATAAATACAATATACTTCATAAATTGATTGATTGGTTGTAATATATATATATATATATATATATATATATATATATATATATATGTATCCCTCTCACCCTTTCTCAGGGGTTGTGTGTCTTCCTGAAGCTGGGGTCCTCTACAAGAGGCCTGTGAGTTTGGAGGTTCTGTGCAGTATCTTAGCTGTTCCTAGGGCTGCACTCATCTGGACAGGGACCTCAGATGTAGTTCCTGTCATCTACTGGAGCCACTCCTCCAGTTCGGGGGTTACAGCCCCTAGTGGTCCTATTACCTCTGGAACTACTGTATAAATTGCACTCTGTTTTACAGCAACGTGGGCATTATATCTCGGCACATTTAGTTAGCACCCTGCACATTAGAAATATAGATTTACACATTGAGAGGCAGACATTTGTACACCAGATCTCTTAATTAGTTAATGAACATGTTGGGATTTTGCATGTGGTTCTGGGTCTTCCGGACACCGCAGTAAATCCAAATGTGAGGGGTAGAAGGGCACCGCTGTGGTGGGAGGGATCTTGGCACACTAGCTCACTGTAAATGGTTTTCAAGGAAGTAGTTAAATCAGATGATGAAGCGAGTGTGTACTACTATGTCACCAGTTTGCAGTACTCACTCATACTTGGGTGTCTTCTGGCAACAGAAGTTTAAGAACGCTGACCATAGCTGCTCAGCAAGGAGCGAGGAGGACGCAGCTCGCAGGGCGGCCTCCAGGCACAGAAAAAGGGATCGATGACTGTTTACTTACAGCGTTACTTTAAAAAATTACTGACTACTTTCCCAGTCTTGCTCTTTTTTTGTCCCCCCCCCCCCCAGTAGGACAACTGGGAGTCTCAGATGACCACGAGGTCTAGTAACCCTGACATTCACCTCGAGGAAGAGGCCCTTCGTTACCAGACAAGATGGACTGCATGCAGTTTTAAAGCACTTTGGACGTTTTATCGAGACACGTGTTCACTTTAGCTAGCGCTCCGCACTTTAAAAAATACAGATTTGGAAATTAATAAGCAAACATTTTTTTTCACCAGATGTCTTCGTTATTTATTGACTATACTGTGGTGACCCACATCTATATAACTGGAGACATTCACCTAAGAGGACGGTGTACCTTTAAGGGAAGAGGCGAGGGGTCAGATAATGCACTTCCGCTTCCGGTTCACAGTTCAGTGTCGTTGTCGAATGTATGACATGCTAAGTTGGAGCTAGTAAACTACCTCGACTACTTCTACTCTCACGTCTCTGTCTCGTTGTTTTCTCACTCCACAATACATAGTAGGGTGTTGAATGTGGTTCTGTGTCTTACAGATGCTGCAGCAGCGACTCGGCGTTTGGTTCGCAGCAGCCTGTGAAGCAAAAGGTTTGGCATTAATGATGTGAAATGAATTGATCACCGTGCGGTTAACGAGTGTGGGAAGTATGCTCTCTGTGTGGTATGCTGTGGGTGCAGTAGAAGTGCAATTGTGTAAGTGCAATGTTAGTGGAGCACTCACTAACCTGTCCTCTCTTGTGTCCTCTCGCTGATGTATTTGGGCAAAGGCCTCCCCACGGGTCCAAACACCGCTTTTCTCCCCCCTCATTTTTCTCCCCAATTGGACCCCGAGCCATCCCGGTCGCTGCTCCACCCATTCTGCCGATCCTGGGAGGGCTGCAGACTACCACATGCCTCCTCCGATACATGTGGAGTCGCCAGCCGCTTCTTCTCACCTGACAGTGAGGAGTTTCACCAGGGGGTCGTAGTGCATGGGAGGATCACGCTATCCCCCCCCTCCCAGTTTCTCCTCCCCCGACCAGAGGAGCTCGCACAAGTGCAGCGACCAGGACACATACCTATCCAGGGGGTCTCCCCGCCTACCGCCCAGTGACTGCTGGGATAGGCTCCAGCATCCCCGTGACCCGGATCAGGATAAGCGGCTTGGCTAACAGACGGATGAGGTGAATAAATCACCAAACGGTTGGTCTGCACCATATTTTGCCTCCGCCTTCATCACTAAACTCCACATATCTAGTAGGAGTTTCAGCAGGGTTTTGTGATTGTTCTTTATTTGTAGGGTACTAATTAAGTTGGATTATTTTATTTGTCACTTATCATTAACTCCTCTTAATGCCCAGACACCTCTGGACATGAAAAGCTTCATTAGCAGCGTATCATACTACGGCCCGTACTGACATCCTTAAAGGTGATCCGTGCAATGTCTTCCTGTGTGCTGACCCCTATCATTCAGTGATGTGGGGGGAGGGAAAAAAGTAAATGAAATAAGTCGAGACAAGCAAATTTGTAAAGGCCACCACACTCTGGCTGGCATGAGTCAAGAGGAGCGTTCTTATTCATCTCATTGCAACCCCACCACCCCACCACCCTCACCGTAAGTATCCAGCCTTGAGTAAATGACGAGAATGAATTATCTGCTCTATTTCATCCCCTGGCATTGTCACTCCTGCAGACTCATTTTTTCCGATGGGGGAAAACATTTATTTTGCTGGTTTTGCAGAGCATTGCTAAAGAGAGCGTCTTTCATATTTGATGGGCTTCAGCTGGTGTTTGCGATGTGTGCTGCAGGCGGTACTTGACATTGTCATTTGACTCGCCGCTCCGTTTCTGCAACTGTTGAGAGCTTGCCTTAAGAGAAATGTAGTGGATACGTGACACATTTGCCCACACATGCCATTTTCAAACTCCTGCGGCGTATTAATCTGCTTTGTTGTCTGTGCTTGCTGCATAGCTTGCTGTAGAAAGCGAGCGAGAGCCAAGAGGGCAGGGCAGGGCAGGCCGCCACACAACCAACACATTTAGTTGGCCGGGTTTTGATATACTTTGGTAATACCCGTGGGGAAATTAATGCTCTGCATCAGTGTTGTAGTACTCAAGTCCAGGACTCGGACTCGAACACTGGGGACTCGAGACTCGAGTCTCGAGCAGGGGGTGTTCCCACAACATTGGCTAGCATTCCCTACAGGTTCTGCTTATGTTTTAAAGAGGATGTTTTCATCTGATGTTCAAAGAACATTTTAAGCATGTTTACCGTTTCAGATAATGTTCCCATAACATTAAATATTTACCAAGGAAGAGCGTTTCAGTTTCAGGTGCAGCATTCTGAGGGTGTTTTGGGGATGTTGTTGAGGTAAGAGATTCTAGAATGTTCTCCTACAAAACATTGCTGCAATGTTGCATGATAACAAAGGAAGAACATCTGCAAAGCAACATTTTGAAAATGTTTTCAGGATGTTGTTAAGGCCTGACATTACAGCCCGTTTTTCTGTAACACGTTCCCAGAATGTTGTCCCAGGAGGTTCTGTGGACGCAATGAAAACTTCCCGCTGAAAACACCAAGAGAACATTCTGAGATTTGTTTCCTAACATCGCCAGAACGTTTTTATAAGAACAAATTGCTAGCTGGACTCGAGGTTTAGTGACTCGACTACAACACTGGTGTGTGTGCACATGCTTGCGGGTGCATTTGTTTGGCTGTTGTGTGACAAAGTAAATAAGCTCCCTATGAAATGGTGACAGCTGTGTCATTTTTGTTGCATGTAGACAGTGGTGGATCTAGAGATTTTTTCCTGGGGTGGCAAAGGGGTGGCAAGACTGTGTCCCAGAGGTGGCAGCTGCCACCCCTTGCCACCCTGTAGATCCGCGCCTGTGAGGGGGAGGGGGATTCTAAATCGGCGACTTCTGTTTGAGATGAGTTTGGTGCGGGTCTCATTGACCTTCACCATGCATGTACATAAAATATACTTTAAAAACATATTATCTGATCTGATTTATAAATGGGGTGGCAAGACTGTGTCCCAGAGGTGGCAGCTGCCACCCCTTGCCACCCTGTAGATCCGCCCCTGCATGTAGACCTTTTTTATTTGTATGTCTGCTTCTTTACGGTGCCAGAGTGGAGCACTGGAGCCCATCTTGGAACTCGACTCAGACTCAACCTTGATGACTCGGACTCAGGTAATGGGGACTTGACTCGGACTCGACTCGGACTCTTCTTTGGGGACTCGGACTCGAACACTGGGGACTCGAGGTTTAGTGACTCGACTACAACACTGCTCTGCATGTAACTCATCCTAGCTGTGTAGCTAGGAGCAGTGGGCAGCCGCCGTGCAGCGCCCAGGAACCAACTGCAGCTCGTCTCGCCAGGCCTCAGTCAGGGGCACAGACAGGAGTATTAACCCTAACATGCATGTCTTTTAGATGGTGGGGGAAACTAGAGCACCCGGAGAAACCCACCACAGACACGGGGAGAACATGCAAATGCCACACAGAGGACGACCTGGGATGACCCCTGGGGTTCGAACCCAGGACCTTCTTGCTGTGAGGCGACGGCGTTAACCACTGGGCCACCGTGCCGCCGTATGTTCGAATGCAGAAACGTGGGAGGTGAGGTGGTCACGTACCCTTTTCTTTGCTTCAAACATTAACACTTAGCAACCCCTACTGACTTTACTTGACACGTGCTTCAAGAAAGAATAAATATCACACACGCTGTCGCTCCTTCACCACTATTTTGAAAAAACTTGTGTGTGGAATAGTCTCTTAAAAAGACGTGTGTTGCTTAGCCAGATTGTATGCTTGTAAACTGAGAAATAATTATATCCTGTGTGACAACGCTACTGATTGTATATACCTGACACCCTTTTGCATGAAGAATATTTTCCCCTTAGTGTTGTTTTGTATGTGGGTGCCTTGAAATAAATGGGTCACCAAATTGGTTTATTTATAGTTTCTGTGTGTGTCTTGGGATTGTTATTTGTGTATCTGCTAATTCTACAGTCAGGCCAAGTTTGGCTGCTATGAGCCTAAGTACAGTGGCAGTAGTGACAGTTGCATCCTTCTTAGTAGGTATTGCATACAGTATTACATGCCACTATTTTGAATCTATACCTCCCAGCACCACGTTCACCTGCTTTAACAGAAACCTTATAGTAGTAACAACTCTCAGTGTATTCAGACAGAAGCACTGGATGTAATATTAATGGACACCGGGATAGCTCTGAAGAGTGGGGTAATTGGCCGGATAAAATTGGGGAGAAAGGGGGGGGGCAGTCAGGGCAATTCAAATCCAAGAGACTGAATACTTATATTGTTAAAGAACACTACTTTGTAACTTATGTTGAGATGGACTAAAATAAGCCAGAGAAATATTCAGAATCCATTAATGGTGTGTCCATAACGAGGGAAGCACGGAGAGTCTTTACAAAAGGTTAAATGATGTCTTCCTCTGTCTCCGGGGGATGAAATAAAGATGGAAAATGTAAAGGGGATGGATCTGAAAAAAAAGCAGAGTGAATACTTTAAAGACCCTGCAATTGCTCATTTAAAAGAAATTACTTTATATTACCTCTAAAAAGATAAGGAGTCTAAATGTAATTTCACGTGTCAGGAACAAAAGCAACAGTCTTGTGCGTTTGCAGCTCAAGCTTCTGACTTTTCCTCGAGCCTGTATATTCACATGGACGAGATAATATGGAGCACGGCCGACAAAGTCTTTGAGCGCTGTTTAACAATCCTCTATTGTGGAATAATTAGAGCTAAGACAGATAAGCCAATTTCGAGTGCATATTTAGAAGAATGCAAAATCAATCAAATCCTCTACTCATTTCACCTTGCCGTTGCACATTTGTCTTTATTTATCCAACCGTCTCTCCCGTCTGTGTAAAGTGTGAGAAAGCACCTTTAATTTTTTCACTGTATTCTTACGGCGAATTATACTGGTACAACGGATTTGTTCCCAGCATTTCACTGGAGTTGCCCACTCCAGTTCTTTCAGTTGCCTTGGTCAGGGGCACAGGCAGTTGTATTAACCTTAACATGCACGTCTTTTATTTATTATTTATTTATTTACTTACTTTTGACCCCCCCTCCCCCCTCCGTTTTCACCCCAATTGTACCTGGCCAATTACCCCACTCTTCCGAGCCGTCCCGGTCCCTACTCCAACCCCTCTGCCGATCCGAGGAGGGCTGCAGACTACTATTTTTTTCTTTAAATGTTGTTCACTTACTTCAGCTCAGCTTTTTTTTTTTTTTTTATAAATTTATTTCTGATTTTTCCCTTTTTTCTCCCAATTTAGTGGCCAATCGATCCCTATTTTAATTCAAACACCCACCCTCGCACTGTATGCGTTCGCCAACTGCATCTCTCCGGCTGGCAGTCTCGAAGGAGACCGCCTCGCCACTTTCGTGACAAGGCGACTCCAAGCCGAACCACTGTTTTTCCGACACACACAGAGACGCATTCACGTGACGAACACAAGCCGACTCCGCCCCCCTCCCGAAGACAGCGTTGCCAATGATCGCTGCTTCGTCGAGTCCGGCCATAGTCGGATCTGACGAGACCGGGGCGCGAACCCCAGTCCCCAGTGGGCAACTGCATCGACACAGAGCCGATGCTTAGACCGCTACACCACCGCGGACCCCTTCAGCTCAGCTTTTAACCCAATCATACCACAACGCCTGATCAAAAAGCTGAGCCAGCTGGACCTTAACACCTCCCTCTGCAACTGGGTACTGGACTTCCACACGGGGAGGCCACAGTCAAGTGGAAATTGGCAAGATCTCCTCCAGGACCATCACACTGACCACCGGCACTCCACAGGGCTGTGTGCTCGGTCCGCTCTTGTTCACCCTGCTGACTCACGACGGCACAGCATCATCCACATCCAACTCATTATAAAGTTTGCTGATGACACCACAGTGGTAGGTCTCATCAGCAACAACGATGAATCATCATAGAGAGCGAAGGTGGATCAACTGGCAGTGAGGTGCAAAAACAGCAACATCTCCCTAAATATAGGGAAAACTGAGGAGGTCATTATTGACTTTAGAAAGATCAACGCCTACCATACCCCTCTGACCATCAACAGTATGGAAGTGGAGAGAGTCAGCAGGGTTAAGTTCCTGGGAGTTCACATCACAGAGGACCTCACCTGGACCTCACATGTCACCGTGCTCTCCAAGAAGGCCCAGCAGCTTCTTCACTAACTGCGGCGTCTGAAGAAGGCGAGTCTCCCGCCACCCATCCTCATCACATTCTACAGAGGCACCTTAGAGAGCATTCTGACCAGCTGTGTCACTGTCTGGCATGGGAACTGCAAGGCCTCTGACGGCAAATCCCTTCAGCGGATAGTGAAGACAGCTGGAAAGAACATAGGAACTGCTCTCCCATCCATCCAGGCCATCTCTGATGCACGGTGCACCCGGAAGGCTCTTAGCATTGTGAAGGACCCCACCCACCCTTCCCACATCCACTTCACCCTCCTACCCTCTGGCAGGAGGTACCGGAGCAACGTTGCTGCCTCCACCAGACTATGCAACAGTTTCTTTCTTTCACTTAGACCTTCCATAAAATGAATTTTTGACCATCTTACTCACTGTCCATGTTAGGTGTGCTTGTGATGTTTAGGTCTGTGAAGTACTACTTCACTGACCTTTTAATGCACTTTTTGTTTTCAATATTTATTGTGTGTTATTTGTTTTTATGTGGCACTGAGGTCCATGTGAAACGTAATTTCATTCTCTTGTATGTATGAGACATGTATATAAGGCAATGACAAATAAAAGTACTCTAAGTCTAATTCTAAGTCACCAGTAGCTCTAGATGTGATCTTGATCCCTTGGTTGAACTGAACTGGATTGACCTCATCAAGGTTACGGTTAAGGAAAGCGCTCTGCTTGGTAAAGCAGCTGAGTCACTGGGTTGCTAAGTGCCTGATCTCAGCTTCTTCTTTTACAATACCATACATAGATGATAGGCCAATATCTTACTCTAATGGAGGAGAAACCTTGCGGTCATAATGCATACATTTACATGTTTAACATGTTTTTCATTACCTGAATGCTTATAAAGTATTATATTATTATATTATTATTATACATTATTATAAAATTGCTATTTACTGTAATATTTGGATGAAAAAAGATTAACATTGGCAACTAGCAATGTTACTTCTTCTTGATACCTTTGTTTTAACTATTTTCAGGGTCTCTTCTTATCATCACCAGTGCAGAATTATGCAAAAAATCCATAAAAATTCCAAGTTTGGATTGACATATCAGCATCGCACAACACCTATTTATCACTAACCAAGAATTCAAAGAGATGATCCCCCAAAATAACAACTCCTACCATCCAGTGCTGCCACAACTTGCATGGTTTCAACTCAAAACCTCAAGGCTTAAAGAAAATTCTGACTTTCTGAACGATTGAATATTGCCACATCATTCATGTGCACTTATGTCATTATTACATTGCTTGCAACATCCCTTAAAGGCAACATAACATTTAAACAGGTAGTGCCAGGGACGAATAAGCCACACATGAACTTTGATAATCAACCATATTCAAAACAATAGAGTTCTCAAAAAAGCAATTAATGGGGATATATATTATATCTCATTTGCTACAGCTAGCCTATTTGTCAGTAGAATTGTTGACAGTCAAACAACCAAGCAAGCAAACAAACAAACCATGAGAAAAATCATACCCCTCAGCAGGTTAAAAGGGTCATGTTAGGCACATAAGGAAATGGATTGTGTGTATATATATATATATATATATATATATATATATATATATACATATACATATATACAATCCATTAACCTGGGGGTTCCTGGTGGCGTGGCAGTCTTTTCCGTTGCCTACCAACATGGGACTCGCCGGTTCAAATCCCCCTGTTACCTCCGGCTTGTCGGGTGTCCCTACAGACACTATCAGCCGTGTCTGCGGGTGGGAAGCCGGGTATGGGTATGTGTCCCGGTCGCTCCCACGTGCTACATCCCCCTGGTGAAACTCCTCACTGTCAGGTGAAAAGAAGTGGCTGGCGACTCCACATGTATGGGAGGAGGCCTGTGGTAGTCTGCAGCCCTCCCCGGATCGGCAGAGGGGGTGGAGCAGCTACCGGGACGGCTCAGAAGAGTGGGGTAATTGGCCAAGTAAAAAAGGGGAGACAAAGAAAAGGCTTAACTTTACCCTGAAACACATTTATGGCTGTAGTTAACCTTTCCTTTGCCCTTGATCTTACCTTGTTCAAAACGTCACTCAAAGATGGATGACTGTAATAATAATAATAATTATAATAAATCAAACGTATATAGCGTTTCTCTAACACTGTGCAGAACTAAAGCTCCAGAAAACACATAAAGACAGTTTGGCTAACTGTGATTACTGTGAGCAAAAAAAACAAAACACAACAACAAAACAAAACCAAACAAAAAAAAAGGTCCAGTCAGAACATGCTGATTGAGTGAGCACAAACCAAATTAGCTGCCATTATCCAAAGCAGGGCCAGCACCAAGCCACAGATGTTTGTTTTTCTTCTGTGGGTAGCGGGGCATTGCAAAACTGGAGTGATTTTTGCACGAATCCTCGGGTTAAAGAAGCATTTCATCTTTTAGACTTGAAAAGCAGCTGATGGGGAAAAGTCACATCAACCAGGCCTGAAAACCATGCCTTTAAAAAGGGTGATCAGCGTCCCGCCAGAGCCCTGACCGTGAGGAAAAACACTACTCTCTAACTGTGACCCGGGCCAAAGAAGACGTGTAAAAGAGGTCACTTGATTTTTTATAATAAAAGATTATATGAAATAAAAAATGGATTCGGTGACCTTTTATATCAGGCCTCAAAGGAATTAAATTAAAACTTCCAAGTCCAATTTGGCAGATTTTCAGTCCTCTTTAAATGATAAAAATATTTCAGTGTCCTTCTCACTGTCACCCTCACATGTCCTCGTAAACTCCAAGCCGTAATAGATCATTGCTGTGAAAATCAAAATTGAAAAGTTCTAACAAGGTAACTGTATAGAAGCATATTTCAGAACAACAGGACAAGTATTTGTGAGGAATGACCAATAAATCAGTGACCTGTGATTTATTTTGTTTTCATCTTCATACCAGTGGCGGCTGGTGCTAATGTTTTTTGAGGGGGGGGGGCGCAATTTACATTGGCACACCTGACAGCTGCTTTGATGTCCACACAGTCACAGATTTATTAAGAAGGACAATGTAGCCTATAGATTTTATCAGGGTTCGTAGACGGTGGATGATTGACAGTTGAGACCAGGTGTCATGGTGGGTGTCAACATGATTGACAGCCATGAGAACTGTCCAATCACATTAGATCAAAAAACATTAAAACAATACCAATTCGCTGCCAATAAAAGTGGGAGTGTCTGGGGCACACAGAACTGCGCCCCCTGGAAAATCTGAAGAAACCAATCAGACAGCAGCCTCAGGTCACCTGCTCGCCAAAAGTTTGAGGGTTTACATAAGGTATGGTTTGGCCCGCGCCCCTCTCCCAGGAAGTATATGTATTCAGATAGAAACCAACCAAATACCATCTGAACCAATATTTAATGGCTGCTGACAGGCGCTCACACACTGAAAACACCTTTATTTCATAATTATTTGCATTATACAACTAAATTATATTTAATGTGTTTAAGTTTTCATCTCTTGATATTTATAGTGGGGGGGGGGCTCCCCAGTGCCCTGTACTGGCCAGCTGCCACTGCTTCAACAACAGTGGCCCAGTCGTTAGCACTGTTGCCTCACAGCAAGATGGTCCTGGGTTCGAAATCCTGACTAATTCAAACTAACCCAAAATGCAGGTATACTTGATTTAACAGACACATACCGAAGTCCGCACCATCCCAAGCACACACAGTGTCCTCACTTTGCAAACATTTCCTCACTCTGACGGCTAAAAAATCAAATTGGTCTTCACAAAGATAGAAGTACAAGAAGACATGCACGCACGCACGCATGCACGCACATACACACACAGATGGAAATGTGCACACAGCTAAACTGACCACCATGGCCTTGATATGTCACCTCTTGTATATCGCCTTCATCCCCCTTCTGGGTGTAACTCTCGAAATGATAATCATACGTATGCACAATGTGTTAGAGACAGAAATTAACGATATCCAAGATATGAACGATACATGTTTTGATGTGCTTCATGATGTTGATTGCTTTACATTCTGGTCCCATGTGTGCATGTCTGTATGTCTACGTGTGTGTGTGTGTGTGTGTGTGTGTGTGTGTGTGTGTGGCTTGCATGTACACAAAAATGTATAGGTGTTTGTGTGCCTGGTTATATGACATTCAAATATTACTTTGTCTTAACTGTACTAAGCTAAAAAAAAATAATCTATTTTTCAATTGCTTTCAAAATGTGCCATTTATTTCCCCCATGTGTTTGTTTATTTGTGGACAATTAAATATGCAATATCCGAAAGGAACAAATGATGAATTAATATGCAAAACAGCAAACATTTAGTAAGATAATTATTACAAAATGTTAGGGATGTTGAAAAACACTCGGTAATGTGTTAAATTAATGATGCAGTAAAGATAGCACATCCCTTTCAATAATACTTATGAAACAAAGAATACCACTTTAACAATAGGGTTGCTGTGTGTTTGGATAAAGCAGAGATTTGGTATGCCATTCCACAAGATCCTTTTCCTTGCCAAGGTCCACTATACTTGGGTTTTTTTCTTCTCCTGCCTCTTGCCTCACATTGCAATGGATGTCTTCACAACACTTCCTCCTACTTCTTCAGGTTGCAACTGGGGTCTGCTGACCACCAGGCCTGGCACCTCACTATTATGTCCTAGGTGTTGTCCCCTCCAATGATTTGGAGTCATAGGGGGGTTCTCATGGATTGCAAGTTGTTTGGGTATTCAGTGAAGACCAGTTTGGCTTGGGTGGCCCTTCCAGGAGGCCAATATTTTTTTTCCTAGGATGAATTTGGAAAGTTCCCGCCCTCAGGCGCTAAGATTGGCCAGATCTGCCTGTCAGTCAACTTTCCGGATTCATCCTAGGAAAAAAATATTCACTTATCGTACACACACAGTTAAGTTGGCACAGTTAGCTAGGTTGCAAACGTGGCTAATGGCTAACAGTTAGCTAGCAAACATGGCTAGGGTTAGGGTTAGGGTTGTTGTGCGTTCGCTTCGGTCTTGACTGACAGGCAGATCTGGCCAATCCTAGCGCCTGAGGGCCGGAACTTTCCGGATTCATCCTAGGGAAAGAAATATTCGCTTCCAGGAGAAGAAGAAGAGAGTCACTTTATTTTGTCATTGTATTCTTACAATGAGTGTGTTCTCTGCATTTAACCCATCTTATTGTATAGGAGCAGTGGGCAGATGCAGCACCCGGGGACCAACTCTAGTTCTTCTTTCTATTGCTTGGTCAGGGGCACAGGCAGGAGTATTTACCCTAATATGCATGCCTTTTTGATGGTGGGAGGAAACCGGAGCACCCAGAGAAACCCCACACAGACAAGGGGAGAACATGCAAACTCCACACAGAAAGGACCTGGGACGGCCTGGGGTTCGAACCCAGGGCCTACTTGCTGTGAGGCAACAGTTCTAACCAATTGGCCACCATGCTGCCACTAAGCTACAACCTCCATAGCCTTCATGTCAGTGAGGCATGCAAACTTCCCCACTAAAGCGAGCAAAGAAGATCATCTCTGACTCCTCACATCCTGCTCATCACGTCATCCAGCTCCTTCCCTCAGGGAGGTGCTACAGGGCACTGTTCACTAAGACTAAATGCTTCACACACACACACACCCCGCCATCAGGACTCTGAACTCCTCCCTATAGTCCCCTCCTCACACACCACTGCCATAAATACAACCATTCACCTAATTATTATGCATGATGTGTTTGTTTCTCTTATTGTGTAATTGTATTGTTCGTGATAATGTGTTTGTTGTTGTCCATGTGTTGTGCTGCAGAGTGAAATGTGTACCAAATACAAATTCCCCCGGCCTGGTTGTGCGGCTAATAAAACAATCTAATCTAATGACAAGGTTGCAATAACAAGGTAGACTATGTCCACCCGAGTGACATCAGGGGGGTGTATCTCCTCTCTGTGATGATGC
The DNA here is from genome assembly GCF_029633865.1 of Lampris incognitus. NCBI lineage: Eukaryota > Metazoa > Chordata > Actinopteri > Lampriformes > Lampridae > Lampris > Lampris incognitus. The sequence goes on along the minus strand of NC_079222.1, from coordinate 12,788,339 downwards.
TATTGGCTTCGTCACATCAACGAGCACACTGGGGTGATCTGCTGCGGGGGGGTCAGCACCACCAAATTGTAAGATAATGGATCTATTCGTGAAGAAAATAGGTGGACTTTCCCATTCAGGCAGGGGTTGTGTAGCTGCTCCAGAGTAAACAACACGGCTTCACCATGGGGCAGGGGGGAAATTACAACCAGACTGACACTTAAAGAGGTGTATTGGCTGGCCCTTTATCAAAGGGTAGTAGTAAAGTAGCAGCTGAGTCATGAAGCAAAAATCTTTATTAACTGCTCCTTCTTCAAGCTTCATAACAAGCTCCAGGAAATGCCCGAAAGAATTAGATGGAAGAAGCAGAAATTAGGCTTCTCTGCAGGGGCGGCCTAGCTCCCCCCTGACTAAAGAGTTAGGAGCTGGAAACAATGAAGAGATTTAAGACCCACTAGTGAGCATTTCACTATATAAATCTTGCCACTGCAACCGGACCTGAAAAGCTCCATGAGAACGGAGAGATATACACTGCTCAAAAAAATAAAGGGAACACATAAGCAATGCAATGTAGCTCCAAGTCAATCACACTTTTGAGATATCAACCTGTCCAGTTAGGAAGCAACACTGATTTGTGAATCAATTTCACCTGTTGGTAAATTGTCTAATTTCCACCTGGTGGAAATTAGACAATTTGCAAGACAACCCCTATAAAAGGAATGGATTTGCAGGTGGTGGCCACAGACCATTTGCCTGTCCTCATCTTTTCTGGCCGATCTTTGGTTAGTTTTTCATTTTGCTAGTGCCCTCACCACTAGAGGTGGCATGAGGCGGTATCTGCAACCTACAGAAGTTGCTCAGGTGGTGCAGCTCATCCAGGATGGCACATCAATGCGTGCTGTGGCAAGAAGATTTGATGTGTCTCCCAGCACAGTGTCCAGAGCATGGAGGAGGTACCAGGAGACAGGCCAGTACACCAGGAGACGTGGAGGGGGCCGCAGGAGGACAACAACCCCGCAGCAGGACCGCTATCTGGTCCTTTGTGCAAGGAGGAACAGGAGGAGCACTGCCGGAGCCCTACAAAACGACCTTCAACAGGCCACTAATGTGCAGGTTTCTGCTCAAACAGTGAGAAACAGAATGCATGAGGATGGTATGAGGGCCCGACGTCCACAATTGGGGCCTGTGCTCACAGCCCAACACCGTGCAGCCCGATTGACCTTTGCCAGAGAACATCTTGGTTGGCAGATTCGCCATTGGCGCCCTGTGCTCTTCACAGATGAGAGCAGGTTCACACTGAACACATGTGACAGACGTGAGAGAGTCTGGAGACGCTGTGGAGAACGTTCTGCTGCCTGCAACATCCTCCAGCATGACCGGTTTGGCAGTGGGTCAGTGATGGTCTGGGGAGGCATATCCTTGGAGGGCCGCACAGACCTCTATGTGCTAGCCAGAGGTACCATGACTGCCATTAGGTACCGGGATGAGATCCTCAGACCCATTGTCAGACCATATGCTGGTGCAGTGGGCCCTGGGTTCCTGCTCATGCATGACATTGCTCGTCCTCATGTGGCCAGAGTGTGTCAGCAGTTCCTGTATGTCGAGGGCATTGATGCTATGGACTGGCCTGCACGTTCCCCAGACCTGAATCCAATCGAGCACCTCTGGGACATCATGTCTCGTACCATCCGCCAACGCGATGTCGCACCACAGACTGTCCAGGAGTTGACCGATGCCCTGATCCAGGTCTGGGAGGAGATCCCTCAGGAGACCATCCGTCGTCTCATCAGGAGCATGCCCAGACGTTGTAGGGAGTGCATACAGGCACGTGGAGGCCACACACACTACTGAGCCTCATTTTGAATCATCTTGAAGAATTTCCACAGAAGTTGGATCAGCCTATGTTCTCATTTTCCACTTTGATTTTGAGTATGATTCTGAATCCAGACCTTAATGGGCTAATGATTTTGATTTCCATTGATCATTCTTAGGTTATTTTGCTCTAAACACATTCCTCTGTCTAATAAATAAAGATTTTCAGCTGAAATATTTCATTCATCGAGGTCTATATTGTGTTTTTAGGTGTTCCCTTTATTTTTTTGAGCAGTGTAGATGTTGATGGATGGAGGGGGAAAAAAGTCAATAACGAACTAAAAGGAGCCTTACCAATGTGTAGCATGGAGCCAACACATTTGGCTACTCCAGGCTTCGCTTGCTCTTTGGCCGCCCACATGTTTCTTTTCTAGGATTTGCTCATTTTAGATATTAATAGACTGGCATGAAAATTAACAGAAAATGTTATCAACCATAAATGGGGCAGCTGGCAATCAGGAGTTATCTGGCTGTATATCCTTCTTTTTTTTTTTCTTCTTCAAAATATGGCTTAATCCACCCATTGTAGTACACAAACATAATCAAAGCTGTTTTTTTTGTTTGTTTTTTTGTGCTGCAAACATCATTAAAAATTTCATCAATTTTATAATGGGCCGGTTTAACAATTGATCGAGTGTTCAGGAGCATGTCTTGAAAGCTGTTCAGTATTCTGTTATGTGATATAAATAATTATTTGATTACTTATTAATAAACATAACAAATGTGGATGGAAGAGTGAAATTGAGCCATTGAATAATGAAATAGTATGATGCATTGGTCTGGACAGGGTCTTTCTTCATAGATCAACAGGTGGAGAAAAAAAAAATCAATCCTCGGCATAAGTGCCGTGGTTTGCGGAGAGAGAGACTGGGGAAAAGCAGTTTGTCACTATACTGATTTCTAAGCTTGGGAGAAAAAAATGTACACCAAAAGGCATTGGTTTTCTCTGAATCTATAAATTATTGCTAGACATTGATGAAAAACATAAAATAGATGTTTAGCAACAGCAGCTCGGCAGCGTTGAGCTCTATTCCTGCAACAGTAAAGCGAAATAAGAGCACTTTTCTGTACATGCAGATGCAACCTGAACCGAAAGCATGAAATTAATCTTGCCCTCAGACACTATTTTTTTATTAATGTGATTTTTTTTTACATTAGGTTGTACTGTATGCAGAATATGCCCTGTTTAGCTAATGTATGCCAATTGCTTTGACTCAAAGCTTTATCAATCATCGAGAGCATTAGCCGCCCCGCTGGTAACTGAGCCATTAACCCCGGGGGGCTCGGCCACCTACACCGGACCACGTCACAGCAGGTCTTATTAATGGCTCAGTCATCCTTTGTATTTTATCTACAATTGTATTTCATCACTCTTTCCACCGTGTGTTTACCACTCCTGGGTACCGGCGGTGGGCGCAGCCACCGAGGGGCTCTTTCTACCTTGTTTCAAGAGCCCAGCGACGGACACGAGCGGCCGTCGCCTGGTGTGCTGGCTCATGCTGACCAGGGGCCTCCAGATCTCAAGTCAAGTCACATCAATTTTATTTGCTTGGCCCAGTATTACAGATTACAAATTTGCCTCAAGCGGCTTTACAGCAACACGACATCCTGACCGTAGACCCTGGCGTCTGGTAAAAAGCAACTCCCTAAAAAAAGAAGGGAAAAAAAACTGTAACAGGGAGACAATGTAGGAGAAACCTCAGGGGAGAGCAACAGAGGAGGGATCTCTCCCCCAAAACAGACAGACGTGCAGTGGATGTTGTGTTTCCACGATTTACAGGATAGATTACAACGGTGAAAGAGGATAACGATGATGGAATTACAAAATGTATGAAGAATATGATGAGGAGGAGGAGGAGGATGCCAAGCAGTGTCCAGATGCCGCCAGAACAGCCCAGGACTCAAACCACATGACCACCATCACCATGTTAAACAAAAAAGAAAAAGTCACACACCTTAGTGAGAGAAGGGTTAAAACAAGGTGGCAACATTACATGGATTTATAAGCTATATAAAAAGAAAATGTGATGAGGGGACAACCCTGCCCCCCGTCGCCACTTGCCGGTCGCCGTAGGACTTAATCCGGGATGCTGGGGTGGACTCCCTTTATGGAGGACGCCCGTGTGTGTGTGAGACTTTGTTCAATGTGGGGAGACTGCTGCACAGACAGCCACCACACGGTCCTTGACAGATCTGGGTCAGGATCCAACAGCACGGAGTCCAAGACGACTGGGGGCCCATTTCTGCTGCAGCCTTCATCCGTCTTCCCAGCCGTTGTGACGCTTTCCTAAAGTCAGCCATCACCCTCCGCCTGTTCCACCGTTGAGGTCTTGGTTGGATCGCTCTTTTGTCAGGGACCTCCCCCTTGACCTTACCGCCATGGGTGACCCTACCAGGAGCATGGCTCCAGACGCCATTGCCCTCCGGATCTCAGGACCATGAAGGCTTCTCCACCAAGGCAGGGTGGCAATCCATGGAGGTTTACCACTACAGTCACACAAACAGGCGTCGTTCATAGTTTTTACTGACTCTTTTCCTGGCATGAGCTCTCTTGGACAGGGATGTTTGATATGTTGGATATATATGTTTTTGTAGTTTATTTTTTGTGTATTGTGTATACGTATGTGTTCTTGTTGTCTGGATGTGTGTTTTTGTCTTCGTGTTGCACAGCTGTGGGCCGGGGGGGAATTACATTTCATTTCATTTCACGAGCGCAGGTGCATGGAATTGAAATGACAAATAAATATTCCTGATTCTTTTACTGCCACTACGTCCCATTCAGTCTAATATTTTGGATTTAATTCACCCCCCCCCCTTCGCCCCGTAGTTATGCATAAGCGCGTGGTGCAATACTTTCACATTTAATTTATACAAACAGCTAATCGTCATACATAATGCAGCAAGGCAAGTGTGGAAACAAGCTCACAGGCTTTGGGAAATGCTAATTGAATTTGAAGATGAAGTATCTTGTAGACAAATTGTTTGTGACTTCATCCTTTGCTTTAATTACTCATGTTAAATGAGGGTGAAATGATGGGACAATGTTAAAAATGTGCTCCTTACGCAAACGGAAACGAAGCTGGAATTTCCAACTATCACGTCCCCGCGAGGTGCACAATGCAAATGTTGTCAACTGCGGCGGATGCTCCTCCGTGCGAGCGGCTTACACTGTCAGGGGTGCATGTGAAAATTCATCTGGATTTCTGTTAAATCTGATAATGCGTGAACGCTGCTGCTCTGCTGCCGCTGTAAAAGACAGTTGACCACGCATCCAAGTGAAAACAAAGATCACTCTCATACCGGACATGTAGCGTCATGTAATACTTTATGCTGCAGAGATGCTTTCTCGGTGCTGGCACGTTTCTTTTTTTCTTTTTCTTTTTTACATCTGTATTGTATTCATAAGTGTGTGGCCACCCCACTCTTGTCCACAGTAACATGTTAATGGTGTATTATAGAAGTGGGACCCTTACTCAAACTCCATCACAGGCAAATGTGCAATACTATACTTCATATCTGTGCTGTGCATTTTAGAGCTTAATTAACCGTCAGTGAGACTAATTCCAAATACAGACCATCTTACCAACTCATCAGTATGGTCCACGGTACCATCCCACATACCTACATTTCTACTACTACTGCTGCTACTTTCGGTTGTTCTCGTTAGGGGTCGCCACAGCAGATCATCCGTTTCCATTTCTTCCTGTCCTCTGCGTCTTCCTCTGTCACACCTGCCAGCTGCATGTCTTCCCTCACCACATCCACGAACCTCCTGTGTGTGTGTGTATACATACACACAGGGTGTTGTGATGTGTCTAGCGCAGCAGTGTGTAGCTGGAGGGAAGGTGCATGTGTTCTCCCAACCCGCTTGTGTCCTTCCTGCCCTTAGCTTGCTGCCGCTGGCTAGCCTCTGTGGCGAATAGGGAAGCATCCTAGCATGTAAGCCTTCCCTTGCCAGTACATAGCCTCTCCTTCACCAAGACTCCTGCCAGGCCTCCCCGTGGCCACACGTGGTAACTGGGGTCTTGCGGCCCCAGGCTAACCTGGCAGGGGATCTCGGAGCAGCAGTGGGCCCCAGAGATATGGTGTGCAGGCCCACCCTGGTGGACACGCCCTGGCACCTATCAACCACTGCCCCGCTGCCTTGTGGGTGAGTCTGGAAGACATAAGGCTAAGGGAGCTTACCCCAACAGAAAAGCAAGCTGTGGCGGCACGCTTCAAGGCGGTTTCCGAAAAACTGGATTTCCGGCAGCCCCCTGCAGTTGTGTGGAGGTGCCGGTCACCTAGGGATCCCCCTTGCCAACGGAACCATCTCCTCTACAATCAAGTCATGTGGCGTTGGGAGAAGCGCACCCCCCATGCCACTTTAAAAACCATCTCTGCTGCGCAGGTATCTTCTGCTATCTGAGTCCTCAAAGGACCCACAAATAGAAGAAGATGGTCATCATCGGGCACGGTGGACAACCAGCAAGCAAGCAAGCAAGAACCTCCTCTTTGGCCTTCCTCTTTTCCTCTTCCCTGGCAGCTCCATATTGAACATCCTTCTCCCAATATACCCAGCATTTCTCCTCCACACATGTCCAAACCATCTCAATCTTGCCTCTCCTGCTTTGTCTCCAAACCGTCCAACCTGAGCGGTCCCTCTAATATACTCGTCCCTAATCCTGTCCTTCTTCATCACTCCCAGTGAAAATCTTATTATCTTCAACTCTGCCACCTCCAGCTCCACCACCTCCAGCTCCGCCTCCTGTCTTTTCATCAGTGCCACTGTGTCCAAACCATATAACATATAGCTGGTCTCACAACCATCTTGTAAACCTTCCCTTTAACTCATGCTGGTACCCTACATAACTACGTTATATATCTACGTTATATATCTACATTATATATATATATATATATATATATATATATATATATATATATATATATATATATAAAGATAGATGTAGGGGGGGAAAGTTAATACATAACAGTGCAAGCTTGTTTTGTGTGTCATGAACTCATAAGGATGTCTTCCAAACAGTAGAAAGAAAGGTGCTTCTCCTGTTGAATCATTTCTAGTACAGTTATACACATGCACTAGGGGCCGGACATACTTCCTCCACTCCCCCTTTCTCTTGTCTTCCAGAGCTCCCAAGAGGTCAAGCGGGGTCCTGTTAAATCCCTCTACAGGATTACCTCTCGGGTGGTATGGAGTCGTGTGAGACTTCGTCCCAGAAATTTACACAACTCTGTCACTACCTCTGACTCAAAACAGGCGCCTTGGTCACCGTGTATTCGGCCAGGAAAACCATAATGACTGATGAAATTTTCCCACAGCGCCATGGCAACAGTCTTAGCTGTCTGATCTTTCATTGGGCAGGTCTGAGCACACTTTATAAAGTGATTGGTTATGACCAGTATGCTTCGAGTATCCCTGGAGTCAGGTTCGAAGGTCAGGAAATCCATACAGACGAGTTCACGGGGGCCACTAACTTTAATATTGACTAGCTCGGCTGTCGTCTGTGCTCCGGCCTTTCTCCTCACACACCTCTCACAGGCTTCACGTTTCTCCTCAATGTACTGGAGCCATCTTTGGCCAGTAAAACCTAGCTCTGGCTAGTCCCAAGGTTCTCCCATTTCCCGTGTGCCCTGTCTCATCATGGAGACCCTGGAAAGCTCTCTCTCCGAGACCACTAGGCATGACAAGTTGATGGAAGGCCTCACCTCTCTGATTAAGAATTTTGTAGCACAACACCCCATCAACTAAGCTTAGTTTAGATTGCTCTCGCAGGAGTAGCGCCACTTCTGGCTGTTCGAGCCGCTTATCTATTGTGTCACTGTCTAGATCACCGGTTAAGATATCGTTAACACGGGCCAGATGTTCGTCCTCTCTCTGTAACTGCTGCCAGTCGCCCGGAGACACTGCTGGGAGTGTTGGCTGGCCTGGCCTGGCCTGGCCGTTGGAGCGGTTCCTCCAGGTTGTCAGGGACAGCATCCTCGCTACATAAGAGAGTTTCAATGGCAGGTATCTCATACTCATCTTCTGCATGTCCCTCTGAGATTGCAAGGACTTCCACACCGTGACGCATCCACAGAGCATCCACAGCCGCTCCATCAAGGACCTGCTCGCCGGTCCTCAGGGGACCGGCGAGCATGATCCATAAGACTGGATATTTTCTGATCCAACTCCACCGACTCTTCGTCCTCCTGTGGGAGCTCCCGAGGCCGGCGAGACAGCCCATCTGCATCAGCGTTAAGCTGCCCAGATTTGTAGTGGATGTCAAAGTTGTATACTGACGAGTGCACCATGCACGAAACAAGTGTGTACTGCTTTGTATTAAAAGTTGTTTTTTTTTCTACATCTATCTTCATGTTCCGCTCCTCATTTGTTGACCACTTTTATTCCCGAAAAAGAAGAAAAAAATAATTTTTCTTTACACAGACACACACACACACACACACACACACATATACATACATACATATATACATACATATACATGTATGTGTGTGCGTGTGTGTGTGTGTGTGTCTATATATATATATATATACATACATACATACACACACACACACATATACATATATATAGACACACACATATATATATATATATACATACATACATACATACATATATACATACATATATATATGTGTGTGTGTGTGTCTATATATATATATATATAAATACACACACATATACACATATATATAGACACACACACACACACACACACACACACACACAAATGAAAAGAGCCCTATTCAACATGTTTGGCCTGAAGTATATTCCATTAATTGTTTGCTTGATGGGCGAGTTTCTTTGAAAGGCATGATTTAATTAAGGCAAAATCACAGCGGAAGTCAGGGGCAACGGTAAATTGGCGTCTCGCTCAGCTCTCGGCTATTTGCTTAAAACTCCTGCCTTCCATTAATTTGTTTCCTGGTGTGTATTAATCCCTTGGAGATAGCTTTATAGTGCTCAATATTCAATGGCGGGTATCAAAGAAGCAGCAGCACCTTGCCTCGTCTGCGGCAGAGACAGTGGGCGCTTTCTCCAGGGAAACAGACAGCAGTATTCATCAGGACCCCGGCGGCTGCAGAGGGGCCGCTCAGAGCAGCTCAGCAGAACACTGTATGAAAAGCAGGAGCAGCACCAAAATATGTACTGCTGACAACTGCAACCTTATTCAGATACTGTACAACACACACGCACACACACACACACACACACACACACACCTGCTCAACACACACATATGCACACACACCCATATACACTTATGCCAGAGAAGCACACTCACCCACACTTATGCAACACATCTAATACACACACCTACGAGAGTGTACATGATATATGTACATAGGAAATGTATTCATCTTCTGCTGCAACACATTAACATATCTGGCTACATGTATCCAAACCGTTTATCCTGCTGGAGCCTATATCCCAGCAGTCACTGGGTGGCAGGCGGGGACACACCCTGGACAGGCCGCCAGGCCATCACAGGGCCCACACACACATTCCCACATAAATAATAATAATAATAATAATCACATCTGCCCTATAGTGTCTCAGGTCCATAGTTTGGACCCGGCTCTACAGGATGTAAAACAGTAAAAGTGAAAGAAATCATAATGATAATAAAATAATAATAATAATAATAATAATAACGCATATAATATCACCTGTGATACATTTTAGTCCTATCTATCTATCTATCTATCTATCTATCTATCTATATATCTATCTATCTATCTATCTATCTATCTATCTATCTATCTATCTATCTATCTATCTATCTATCTATCTATCTATCTATCTATCTATCTATCTATCTATCTATCTATCTATCTATCTATCTATCTATCTATCTATCCCCGTCCACCTGTCAAACTATCTGTCTCTCGGTCTCGGTGTTACAGGTTTTTAGCTAATACACACTTAATGACTATTAGCTAGGCCATAAGTCTGCATCCTTCTCCAGCTACCACGGGACCAAATTTCCATTCCCACTTCTCGCAAATTGTGTCGGGCAAAAATCACTGCCACCCTAGTTGCTTTTTTTTTTCTGCAGTCACGGAAAAAAAGGGACTTGATGGAGTCTCCACTGATATGTTCTGCAGCATTTGGCTGGTTGCAAGTCGGCAACCCAAAATACAGCAAGAGCAAAAAGAAAAGAAAAAAAACACACTGCCTCAACCAAAGTTGCCTGCGTACACACATACACACACGCATGCACACACACGCACACACACACACACACACACACAAAACACACACACACACACACACACACATACACACACACACACACACACACACAGAGCGAGAGAGCGAGAGAGAGAGAGAGAGAGAATGAAAAAACAATGCAAAACCAAGACAAAGATTCATTGCCAGCACACTGCCTATCAATGGCTTTCACCGGCCCAGCTTCTATATGTGATTTTCAGGATGGATTTAGAAATGGGGGGGTGTTTTCCATCCTCACAAATACTTTTAATGCACATACCCCCCACCCCCACCCACCCCCCCCCACACACGTTCCTCCCAATGTTCCCTGCTACCCACGTGGCTTTCAGCTGCAGTGTGAGTAAAAGCGATTTGGAGGACACAGTACAATGTGACACTCACTATTAACGACTGCCTGTTGAGAGGAGAGACCTTAATGACAGTAGGTATGCACGTATGTCGAGTTCGCCTCCTCTTGTATCACTTCTATATGTGGTGCTTTGCATGTCTACTGATATGTACGTGCATTTGTGGATGTTTTAGCTGTATGGTTGCATATAAACCCTCGGCAGCCATACCAAAATGTACCCTGGCTCTGCCAAATGATGGAAGCTAAGCATGTACGGGCTCGGCCAGTACTTGGATGGGAGACCTCCAGGGAAAACTTTGAGTTGCTGCCGGAAGTCTTCTCTCTGGTCCTAATAAAAACAACAACTATCATATCCCAGTGCAGTGACGGGGACAGGAGGCGTGTGCCTTCCTCAAGCTTGGTTCCTCTACCAGAGGCCTGGCAGTTTGAGTGTACTGTGCAGTATCTTAGCTGTTCCTAGGACTGCACTCTTCTGGATAGCGACCTCAGATGTAGTTCCTTGAATCTGCTGGAGCCACTCTCAGAGTTTAGGGGGTCACAGTCCCTAGTGCTCCTATTACTATTGGGACTGCTGTGGATTTCCCCTTCCTCATCTGATCTAGTTCTTCCTTCAGCCCTTCGTATTTCTCTAACTTCTCATGTTCTTCCTTCCTGATGTTGCTGTCACTCGGGACTACTACATCAATCACTACTGCTGTCTTCTGTTCCTTTTCAACCACCACAATGTCTGGTTGGTTAGCCAGCATTTGCTTGTCAGTCTAAAACTTGAAGTCCCACAGCATCTTAGCTCTGCCATTCTCAACCACCTTTGGCAGTGTCTCCAATTTGGACTTTGGGACTCCAAGTCTGTATTCAGTACAAATGTTCCTGTACACTATGTTAGCCACTTGGTTATGCCTTTCAGTGTACGCTTTCCCAGCTAGCATTTTACACCCTGCTACTAAGTGCTGAGCTGTCACAGGGGAGTCTTTGCACAGCCTGCATCTTGGGTCTTGTCTCGTGCGGTAGACCCCTGCCTCAATCGATTTGGTCCTGAGAGCCTGTTCTTGTTCTACCATGATCAGAGCCTCTGTGCTGTCCTTCATTCCAGCCTTTTTCTATCCACTGGTAGGATTCCTCGATATCAGCTACGTCTTCTATCTGTCGATGGTACATCCCATGGAGGGGCTTGATCTTCGATGATACCTCCTCTTCTTCTTCTTCCTCCCCACTCTATGTCTTCTGCTGCCTGAGGTACTCACTCAGCAGTTCATCCTGGGGGGCCATCTTTCTGGTGTACTCATGGATATTCCTTGTTTCATCCTGGATAGTGACCCTGGCACTCACTAACCCTCGGCCCCCATCTTTTCACTTATCGTACAGTCTCAGGTTGCTTGACTTCGGGTGCTTGACCCTCTGTGCATTTTGAGGATTTTCTGTGTCCTGATATCTATGGCCTTTGTCTCCTCCTTTGGGTAGCTTATTATTCCAGCTGTGTATCTGATGACTGGTAGGATGTACATGTTGATGGCTTGGATCTTATTCTTCCAAGTCAGCTGGCTCCTCAGGACCTACCTCACTCTCTGGAGATATTTGGCTGTAGCTGACCTCTTTGCAGCTTTCTGATGGTTTCTATTTGCCTTTGGGATACCCTGGTACTTGTAACTGCCCTGTATGTCTGTTATCCTGCTATCTGGTAATTCAACCCCTTCAGTGCTCACCACCTTTACTCTTTTTGTCACCATTCGACCGCACCTGTCCAATCCAAATGATATCCCAATGTCATTGCTGTAGAAGATCCTGGTGAGGTGGATCTGCGAGTCAATGTCCCACTCATTCCTGGCATACAGCTTTATGTCATCCATGTATAGGAGGTGGCTGATGGTAACTCCACTTCTGAACCTGTATCCTATCAACTTTGCAATGATCTGACTGAGGGGATTCAGGCCTATGCAGAACAGCAGTGGAGACAGTGCATTACCTTGGTATATGCCACATTTGATTTTTACCTGTGTGACTGTCTTTGAGTTGGCCTCTAGTGTTGTTTTCCACTGCTGTATTGAGTTCTTGATCAAGGCTATTAGTGTCAGGTGTGGGGCATTGAATCGTAAGCTTTCTTGTAGTAAATACAACTGTGCTCAGGTTGGTCTGTCTGGTCTTAGAGTGTTGAGTGACTGCTCTATCAACTAGTAGCTCATGTTTTAATCGGCCCTCTGGTGTTGTTCCCAATTCCTTTCTGAGTGTCGCTCATGTATTGACTCATATGCCCATTTAGCTTAACTGCTATGATGCCTGACAGGATCTTACATGTTGTGGAGAGGTGGGTAATCGGCCGGTAGTTTGAAGGTGTTTTACCCTTGTGGGGATCCTTCATGATCAGTATTGTTCTCCCCTGTGTTAGCTAGTCAGAGTGAGACCCTGATTTTAGTAGCTGGTTCATCTGTGTTGCCTGGTTTTCATGTAGTGCTATTAGCATCTTCAGTCAGTAGGCTTGATTCATGTCAGGGCCTGGTGCAGTTCAGCCCTTCATGTTTGAGACTCGTCGTTGGATGTCAGCTACTGTGATGATAACTAGTTCTTTTTCTGGGATATTGCTCTTAGGCCTACCAGCCACTGGGCCTTGGTGTTGTGTGATGCCTCCTTTTCCCACATACCCTTCCAGTATCACTCAGTCTCTGCTTTGGGTGGGTTTGATGTTGTTCCCTTGTTACTCTGCAGCTGGGAGCACACTTTGGATGGTTCTTTGAGGAAAATGCTATTTATTCTTTTGACATCTGCTTCTCTGGTGTATCCCTTCAGCCTGGTGGCCAGAGCTGTGAGCCTTTCTTCCAGGGCCTCCCTTATGGACATCTTGCTGTACTTCTTTAACCAATGCCTGTCTTTCATCAAATCTTTTTGCATCTCTGTTAATTGGTGAATGTATATTTAAAAAAAAAACAAAAAAACAAAACGCTGTTCATTTTGTTAGATTTACACACAATAATATGTTGGTAAACCATGATCATTACAAGTTGAAACTATTGTGTGAAGTTTTATGGAAAATATCCTGAATAATTGCTCGTACTTATTTGCCCATGAGCATCCCGGGGCCCTTCTAATAATTTATTGACACAAACTCTTTCAAATGCACCCAAAATTGTGTATTTCAGTCAACTAAACACTGTGTCATCAAGAATAATGGCTGTTTTTATTTTTGACAGTATAAAAAAATATTTTTAAAAGGGGATTAATGATGTTGGTCGCACTATTTGCTACATAATTCTGGAAAGTAAACCCACTGCTACAATACTGTTGAATGTAAGACTAAAATATGTGGGGTTTTTTTTTTAGAAATCCCGGGGGGATTGATAAAGGCAATGAAAATCCATTCTACTGTGGACTAATCAGGGTTCAGAAAGAAACAACAGGACAAACTTTAGAGCCTACATATCAAAAACTACTCTGACAATTTAAGAGGAAAATTAGAAGACAAGGAATTACAATATTCTCACATATTCTCATATAATAACTCTTATAAATCCTACAACAGCAGCATTAGGCTATAGAGTAGTAGTAGTAGAGTGTTTAGTTCTATGGTCTCCTTAACAGACATTCACATCCTTTCTCTGCATAGCAGTGTTCGAACTGTAATTTCCTTACGATTATCCTCCACGACTTTCAGAAAACTTCGAAGCATAAATTAAGTAAACAAACGTTGAAACTGCACATGACTGTGATCTAGTTTTTTCTTTGTGTTTCCTTCAGCCAAGGTTGGTCATGTGTTTCTTGGCTGGAACAACAAAGGAGCTTCACAAAAATGTGTTGCTGCTCAGATGTTCCCCGTCATGACTGCCACCAAAACAGCTCTCAGGTCACGATTGCCCTCAAGGAAGGTGTCTTGGTCAATAGAGGATTCGGATGCACACATTGTTTGTTCTCACGAGCTGCTTGTTGTGTATGCTGCTGCTTGGCTTTGAAGGTATCTCATCCAAGGAAGACTGCACTGAAAAGCATCTCCAGGCTCGGTAACTTTGTACCATACAATCACATGGGTGGTGGCGAGTTATTTGATCGAACCTACTCCATATACATAGAGTATACCACTCTCTGTCAGAACCGCCTCAGGATAACACATCAAATGACATCACATACTTTGGATTGAGAGAGAGAGAGAGAGAGAGAGAGAGAGAGAGAGAGAGAGAGAGAGAGAGAGAGAGAGAGAGAGAGAGAGAGAGAGAGAGAGAGAGAGAGAGAGAGAGAGAGAGAGAGAGAGAGAGAGAGAGAGAGAGAGAGAGAGAGAGAGAGTGGGCGTATTAGAAGCATTATTGTTGGAAGCATATCAACACAGCTGTGTCTTCGCGCAATGCTTGCTGGTACATGTAATAACAGTGGATCTGGCTCTCTGAACAGGAAAATATATCTAAATATGTGTTACACCAGTGTGGTTCTTTTAATAACAATGATAATAATAATCTTTATTTCTCTAGCACTTTTCTAAAACAATGTAAAATAAGGTGATTTAAAAAGAAATAAACCAGACAATGCCAAAATAAGAGTAAGAGTAAAAATAAAAGCAGTATGAATAAATAAAAACGAATATCAAACGGTTGGAAAAGCTTTCATGAAAAAGAAAAGTTTTAAGAGAGTAAACGTTTCAGTAGACAATATACTTCCTGGATGCACACATTATGAATGTTGAAACTTCCCTTGAAAGAGTTGGTGCACAAGACTGAGTGCTGATACTGTTTTTATGTACAATTTTACAATTGTAGTGTTAGGTGTACTATTAGGATTTTAACTTTCTCTCCTTCTCTGTTTTGTAGTGCTATGGCGAGTGGTGCCACTGTTCTGCAGGGCCGGGTGTAGTTGATATAGGAGGAGGAGGTTCACACATGGGCTTGTAGTGGTATACGTGTGCTTATGGAATACCTCCAGCGCCTCCTGGTCCTGGCCCTGGCTGGTGATTAGCTCTATCTGCTCTAACTTTCCTCTTTAACAGGTTTTAATAAGCCCCCTCCATTTCCCCCCCAGCTGTACCCGGCCAATCACCCCACTCTTCTGAGCCGTCTCGGTCGCTGCTCCACCACCACTGATGATCCGGGGAGGGCTTCAGACTACCACATTTCTCCTCCGATACATGTGGAGTCACCAGCCGCTTTGTTTCACCTGACAGTGAGGAGTTTCACCAGGAGGCTGTAACGCGTGGGAGGATCATGCTCTTCCCTGACAGTTACCTCGCCCCCCTGAACGACCAGAGGAGGCGCTAGTGCAGTGACCAGGACACACACCCGTAGACACGGCCAATAGTATCTGTAGGGACGCCGGACCAAGCCGGAGGTAACACGGGGATTCGAACCAGTGATCCTCGTTTTGGTAGGCAATGGAATAGACTGCAATGCTACCCGGGCGCCCCTTTAATTAGCGTTTTTAATGAACACACACCACTTTGACCCACACTGACCAGCTTTTTCATTGACGTTACCCTGTGAGTTTGTGAGGTTCCCCCTTTCCATGGTTAAATTGGGGGGTGGCGTTGTCTTTGAACCATGGGCCGGTGATATTTAGGCCCTGGTCATTCTAGGATGCATTTTATGTGTATAAGGTAAGAGACAGGAAAGACGAGGTTAGCTTATGTAAAGAGACAGAAAGGCCTTGGAAGAATCTCATTGTGTTAGCTGAGACAGAATCAACCAAGAGCGCCTGAACAAGTGCCCGTGGGTAAACCTCTGTAGTCGACTGCACGAGTCAAAGGTTTCACATCATATTTCTCTTTCAAAAACATTATTCAAATTTCCAGGGCCTTAACCACCTAAGTGCGAACCCTAGGAACCTCCCCAAGAGGGACTCATCAGAGTCTATGAATCACCGAGCCACCGAGCAAGTGTAGGTGTACGTCAGCCTACCTGCTGCATAGGTCCCGCTGCAATGCACAGCCACGTTTTGAATGTTGTTGTTGATTCAACTTCTTCTCTCAGTGTTCGGCCTCGTGATAATTCCTAAGATGGCGCTAATGCACAACGCCAAGGTTGCACCCACACTTAGTTGTTGTCAGGTTTCACCTCCCCCGGCGTTGCCTACGATGCACGGGATCTACGTGTACTGTGGCAGCACATCTCCAGTTCTGGAAAAGTGGATTTGACGTCTGGCTCTGGGAATTAACTGTCGTGTGTACCCAACAACACAATCATTGCTTAAGATAGGAAGTAAACACAGAGAGGAAGAGAGGGGGGGGAAAAGCACTGGAGTACAGATGAGCTTTCTGGTGTTTCCTGTCTTCTGTAGCATCAGAAGCTGTATCTGAGGTTTAAAAAAGATCTACAAGCAAGTATTTGGGGCACTGAATGAAAATAATTCTGTAGAATATGTCACAGCTAGCTTCACACATCCCTGTCCAGTTCAGCAGTTTGTTCCATTTCTTTTATTTGTATATGTGTGTATATATATATATGGATGTATATATATATATATGGATGTGTATATATATATATGGATGTGTGTATATATATATATATATATATATATATATGTGTGTGTGTGTGTGTGTGTGTGTGTGTGTATGTATGTATGTATATATATATATATATATATATAAAACATTAACTTTCAAGGCTATGTCTCACCACCCACAAGAATATTACCCAATTACAAAAAGGTTTAAACATACAATTCAAACATGCTTTAAATTATTTCAATAAAAATCACGTTTTCATTGTTATTGGGGAAATTAGCTCTGTAAAACAAGGAAAATTTGACTAAGGCCAAAGACCTGGGGATAAATAGTAATGTAAGAAAAAGGGAGGGTTTCAAGTTAAAATCTAGAGCTCCTTATTCAGTGTCTATCTGCCTGGGGTGAGCTCATAATTATATTGATGAAATATTTCAACTTTATTTTAAAAAAAACTTGAGTATTTTGTTGAAGAGAGCCACAAGTCTCGTTTATCTACATTTGACCTGAAGCATTACATTCAATTAGAAACATCAGCAAACAAGTAGAGAATATAAGGCTGATAGGAATTAGTGGTTTTAATATTTTATCGCAACAGCGCTCGGAGGCCTTAACCCAGAGGGCATCAGGCAAAAGAAAAGATGGGGGTTTATAGAATTTCAAGATTTTATAATTCTTTATTTTACGTGTTCGTCTCAAACATATTTGGGTCTCCTGATGAAAAGCGTTAAAAAACTTGGCATCACTGCTCTGTTATTCACCTTGTTCAAACACTTAATGTGAAGGCTGGAACACAGCAATGGGGAGGAAATGATGGAAGTCCTTGTAAAGTTTGGCAAAAATGTAAAACAGCCAAAGTTCTTGCCCTAATCTCAATTATTCCAGAGTTAAATTTGTCATTTCTGTCTTGTTAACCCACAAATCGCAACAGACATTTGGAGTGGTCAGTGAACCATTCAATTGTGTGCCAAAAATGGAAGCAAACATAGTACTTGCCCTCATTTCTGAAATTGCGGGTACATCATGCTAGGAGAGTTTGGACTTCATGAAAACTGGTGTGTCAAGCGCAACATAGCTATGTATATGAGCATGCAATATAATATAATATAATATAATACAATATAAATATTGCATTGAATCATTCAAGGCATTAATTGTTAACTAACCAATTAAAAGTCATTGGGCTCTTGGAAGTTATATGCTATAAATTATTTGCTATATAACTTTAACTAGAGCAAAAACAAAGCGAAACTCACTAATTGTCTTCCGGCACACAAATACTGCTTTAGTTTGCCAGAAAGCACCATGCTCAGTTAGACATTTGATTCTAAACGTGTCCTGGTGAAAAGCCAAAGTGCCAAAAGCTAAAATCCTTGCATATATATATATATATATACACACACACACACACACACATATATATATATATATATATATGTATTCCAAGATACAGTAGTGTATAATGGACAAGTAGAAGATTTAATTAGTAAGCGGACCATTAGAGATGTTAAGAACCAGAGGCAATAAATTTAAAAACCATCAGCATGCCGATCTTCATCTTAACCTACTTGGAGCACAAGGGATCTGAAATGCCACACAGTCCATTGAGTTATTTAAAGCATTGAGGGAGTATGTGGTAAAAGCTTAGCTGGCTGCATTTAGAGGGAGAGAGCAATACTGAAACTAACATGAGGCGAGCACACAGGGAAGCGAGTCAGCGACACGCACATACCCTCCCTGTAAAAGATCCAAGTCTCAAGTACAGTCTCTTGACAATGAAGAACAGTCAAAATGTACTTTTTCTTGACATTTTATTTAATTTATTTATTTGTTGTGCTTGCGGCTTTATTTGATGGTGACAGTGAGGCGGGAAAGACAGGGGAGATGACATGCAGCAAAGGGTCCGTTCAGATGCGAAGCCAGGCTGCTGCGGCCAGGACTCAGCCTAACCCTGAGAGTATATATGATACACAAACTTAATGTGATCATCTTAAGTGTGAGACAGTTACATGGCGTTTTGAGATGGGGGGGGGGTTTGTGGTTGTTTAGTGCAAAGAAGCAGTAGTGGTACACGGTACTTTTCTTTGTTACCTGACAGTAAACTATAATTCCTCTCATCACTCTTCCATAACAAATAAACTTTGCAGCAGGCATGTGAATAAATTGAAGCAGTCCTTGAAAAAGTGAAGTGTATGATTTGGTTGAGTGCTGGGATTTCATTCTGTCAGAAACGGAGGGGGAAGGACTGGCCTGTTAAATATCTCTTTTAAAAGTGCTTGAAGAAGAATTTGTTTATCCGGGTTATCGTAACTCATGCTTTTCTACCTACACAGCGGGGAGGTACATGCATGCTGCATTTTTGTACATCCCAAAAACTGCAGTTGGATAGAAACATGAAATATAAAGTAAAAGGAATAAGAAATGCATCATATGAATAATGAAAGGGTACAACCACTTTCTTTTTTCATTGTGCCTGTACATCACACACGTCATAGTATATTGACTGGTGAGGACGATAAGCAAGATGTCCACCTCACTGTGAAGGTCTCTGCTACATGGACATGTGTTTGGCTAGAAGGGTTAGCAAACAAGCATGAAGTTAGAACATGGGGTCAATTCAGACCGTGTATGTCAAATTAGTAATTCATTGCTTCCACCCATCCGCCGAGCAAGATCACATTGAACCGCTACAAAGCCAGGATGTAACCCAATTATATCCGGACAGGATTGTGTTTTCAGGCAATGACACGGGGCAAGAAATCAATGCCCCCTTATCTTGTCTGCTGCCCCACGACTGGGGACATCAGTGTAACATGTGCATTTCTCTGTGGACGTTGATGCATGGTTGTGAAGGAAGGTTTGCTACTGGGTGAAGGGTCTGCCCGGCCTTTGCCGTCTTTGAGGCATCTCCCCAGTAATAGTTGCGAGCAAGAGGCAGCCCTGTCATTCCTACTTGTTGTCCAGCTCCAAAAAAAAAAAAGAAAAAGAAAAAGAGCCATTGCTGTCAGGAAAAATGAATGAGTCACATTTGGGGGCAATGTGAAAGAGTGGTCCAGGTTGGAGTGACAGTGGAAATGTTGTAAGAACAAACTTTACTAACACAATCTCCACAGGAACTCACAACAGGGCACCATTCCAACGCAATTTCACTGAATTGCATTTTTTTCCAACACTTATCTAAAATATAACATTTAGAAAAGTGCACATAATTGTGTCTGTAGGGATGCCCGGCCGAGCCGGAAGCAACATGGGGATTCGAACTGGCGACCCCCATGTTGGTAAGCAACAGAATAGACCGCTCCGTCTCCTGGACGCCCCACAAGGCACATCATTTATGCAAGCTGTCTTCCACCCAGTAAAAATCAGAACACTACGTGCTAACTTCACAGAAGAGCAAGATGTCAACACAGGGCATGAACTCACACAGTACATGAGACATGCAACCCTTCCTCACCAGTAACCTCATCACTATCTATGTAGAGCACACCTACCTGTGTAAAGCACATATACCAGACCTATTTATAACAATGTTTATGCAGCGGCACTGTTATCTATGCTTGCTATTAAATTATACGTTTTTGGTTTTGCTGCTTTCAGATCTGAGACAGAGGTCCACAGAGCAGAAGATGAAACGTTTCTTCTTTTTTTGTCAAAATATGTTCAAAGAAGTGACATCTTCAGTTTCTGCCAATTAAAATATACACCAAAGTTGAAAATATCCAGCATAACATTGAAGAGCTGGGCTGCTGAATCTGAATAAAAGGGTTATTTGTGCGTTTTAAAAGGGATGCTAAAACACACAAAAAACAGCTAGTGCAGAGACCAGGGCACATACCCAGATCCGGCTTCCCACCCGCTGACACGGCCAATTTTGTCTGTAGGGACGCCCGACCAAGCAGGAGGTACCACGGGGATTCGAACCAACCATCTCCGTGTTGGTAGGCAAAGGAAAAGACCGCTACTCTACCCGGACGCCCCGTGGATAACGGGGGGGGGGGCTCCCCTTCTCCCCCCTCCCCTTTTCTGGAGTTGTGCATTACAGTGAGTGGAATGAACAAATTATGAATGAATGAATGAATGAATGAATGAATGAAAAGTAAAAGCAAACTACTTTGAGAAGACATGCTATCTATGTAAGATACATTTGCATGTGACTATCCAGTGACTATCCTGTTTATAGCGGTAGCCATTGTGATTGTTACTCCTGCTTAGTTTTGGCACACTGCTTGACAACGGCGTTAGAGCTCATTTATACTCAACGTTAAATACTGTAGCGAATTCGGGGGACAACGCAAACCACAGGAGCTGCCGCGGCCGGGAAGCGAACCCGTGTCGCCCGCACCGCAGGAGGCATCGCTAACCGCTCGACTAAAGGCTCGGACCCGCCAACCAGCGGCCAGCGTGTCTTCTTATCCACGGGCGGAGCCTTCTGTCCGTACTCCGCGTCTATTCTGTCCGTATTTCTCAAGAGTATCTGTCCGCACGCTTTCCGGGTGCTTGAGGGTCCGTACAAACGGAGTAATACCACCGGAAACACCACAGGAAATCGTGGGGGCAGTGTTGCGCAGTGTAGTTAATAGCTCGCGCGCGACCAGCCAGCAACACGCAACAAAGAAGACGAAGAAACGGCTGAACTTTTTTGTGTGGAAAGGCCGTGAGGAAGTATTGGCAAAGTATTGACGTTCGTCGTCAATTTCTCTCATAGGTCAAATCAGT
This sequence comes from Lampris incognitus, assembly GCF_029633865.1. Lineage (NCBI taxonomy): Eukaryota > Metazoa > Chordata > Actinopteri > Lampriformes > Lampridae > Lampris > Lampris incognitus. The sequence goes on along the minus strand of NC_079222.1, from coordinate 12,766,778 downwards.
GAGAAGGGTTCTCCGTCCACGGGCCGCGATGTATTTAACGGCCGCACAGACCCCCGCCGTCTACTACGCTGCCTCTTTTTTAACAGGTACATGACCGTCAGTTTCACCGTCGCCATGTTTGCTCGCTTCTTATTCTTCTTCGTGTGAATATCCGGCAGCCTAGACACCTTACCTCTGAACTTGGAAGTGAACTATGAACTTAACGCTGAACTGCCCTCTAGTGGATGTATTGCTTAACAACCATGCCAAGGTAAAACACGGATGGGAAGTATGTGGGCAGTGATGTTTAGAACATTTGAAACGGACGTAAAGGGAGCATAAATTAGCCTTTTGTCCCACCTGTGGTGCTGACTGGCTAATCGTTAGCCCCCCCCCTCCGCCATGGCGCTCATCAGATTATCAATTTTTCAACCGAGAAACCGTTGTTTCATGTCATGATGCCGAACTAGAGGATCAGTCAACTCGGTGAAGTGGGCAGATTCAAAGGTCTTGACCCAGGCAACGCTGAAGACTCAGTCAGTTCGCAGAGCCTTTCAAACATATGCAAGTTCATCATTGGCCACGTTCTTCTGTTTCTGGCCTGTAAAATGATTTAAGCTGCAGGTTTTTGCTTCTTAGCCATGTGCTTATTTCTTGCCACATTCTCTTCTTCTAGTTATATTGTCATTGGGGGATAATATAGTTGAAAGCTCCTGAAAACTTCACAAATCAAAATGCATGATCCTACCATGATAATATTGTAGAGCCGAAGTAACGGAGAAGACCGTAGGTTCACACTTTAGCCGTGTAGGCAACTTTCTTTAATCCACGGTAAATCAGCGAGACAAACAAAACCCACAGCTCGACTGAGCGGAGGTGGCAAGAAAAACCAGAAAACTGGCTGGACAACCATAACTTAACCCTGCGTTAACCTGCCAGGGCAACCATACTTAACCCTTAGTTCCTGGGTTGAATTCTGTCCCCAATACGTGTCCACCACATGAGCCCCCCCAGAATTCGCCCTAGTAATCGAAGTCAGGCAGGCGCGGGTGGACGATAGGCCGTCCGCGGCGGCTCCGGATAACAGGGGCCGGAGTGTCTGTGGGAGGCATTGACGCGGGCCTGTGGAGGTCGGCCTGAGGAGCAGAAGAGGCAGCTCGGGCCTCCACGGGGGGAGGAGGCGGAGCCGGGGGACGACCGCGACGAGGAGGTTGGGCTAACTCCAACGGCTGCGTCAAGTCCAGGTGTGCGGGTTTAACTCGGTCCACTGAAACATGCTCGGCCGTGCCCCCAAAATCCACCACCAGGTGCTTAGTTCCCCGTTCCAGGACGCGGAAGGGGCCGTCATAAGGGGGTTGCAGAGGGGGGCGGTGTGCGTCGTGACGGATGAACACGTAGTCCGCTGACTGCAGACCTGGGGGCACCTGGGACACCGGAGCGCCGTGTTGGGCGGTAGGGACGGGTGTGAAAGCTCTGACCCCGTCCAGCAAGGAGGCTCGTTGGTCCACAGCTGACCAGGGACGCGTTGCATTGGGCATGAAATCGCCTGGGACTCGCAGCGGCGTGCCGTACACCAGCTCCGCAGAGGAGGCTTGTAGGTCTTCCTTCGGGGCGGTCCGCAGGCCCAGCATGACCCATGGGAGCTTGTCAACCCAGTTGCAGTCCTTGAGAGTAGCCCGAAGCGCAGCCTTCATGGACCGGTGGAAGCGCTCACATAGGCCGTTCGCCTGAGGGTGGTAGGCGGTAGTGCGATGAAGCTTGACGCCCAGAGCCTCACCCACAGCATTCCATAGCTCTGAGGTAAACTGTGGCCCACGGTCAGATGAAAGGTCGGAAGGCGTACCGAAACGTGAGACCCACGACCCAATAAAAGCCCGGGCCACATCAGCAGACGTCGTGGATGCCAGGGGAACAGCTTCAGGCCAGCGCGTAGTCCTGTCCACCACAGTGAAGAGGTAGGTGAACCCATGGGAGGGGGGTAGGGGACCAACCAGGTCGACGTGGACATGGTCAAATCGTCTCTCCGGCACTGCGAAGCGTTCCAGGGGCGCCTTAATGTGGCGGTGTATCTTAGCCCGCTGACAGGCAACACACGAGTCGGCCCACGCTTTCACGTCTCTCTTAAGTCCCTCCCACACAAACTTAGCAGAGGTCAGGCGCACGGATGGCTTACCGCCTGGATGAGAGAGGCCGTGCACAGCTTCAAATACGGGGCGTCTCCAGCTGTGCGGGACGATGGGCCTGGGCTGTCCTGTGGAGACGTCACACAGGAGGGTGACACCTGTGTCGCTGAAAGGAACGTCCTGCAGGCGGAGCCCCGTGTCGGAGGCCCGGAGACGGAGGATGCTCGGGTCCGTGGCCTGGTCCGCAGCCATCTGTGCATAGTCAAGGCCTAGGTGGACCGCTCCAATCACTGCCCTAGACAGGCAGTCAGCTACCTGGTTAGACTTACCAGCGACGTGCTGGATGTCGGTAGTGAATTCCGAAATGTAGGAGAGTTGTCGCTGCTGGCGAGCGGACCATGGCTCGGCCGTCTTGGACATGGCAAACGTGAGGGGCTTGTGGTCCACGTACGCAGTAAACTCGCGGCCCTCTAGCAGGAAACGGAAATGCCGGACGGCGAGCCAGAGACCGAGGAGTTCCCTGTCAAAAGTACTATACTTGCGCTCTCGGGGTGTAAGCTGGCGACTGAAAAAGGCCAAAGGCTGCCAAGCCCCCCCCACCCACTGTTCGTGAACCGCACCAACAGCATAGTCCGATGCATCCGTGGTTATGGAAATAGGCGCTGTAGGTGAAGGATGCGCTAGCAGGGTAGCCTGGGAGAGCGCAGCTTTAGTCTCGGTGAACGCACGGTCCCGCTCTGCTGTCCAGTCGACCGCCTGGTTGGGGGACATGCCTTTCAGCGCCTCGTACAGTGGCCGGATGATAAAGGCGGCTCGAGGAATGAAGCGGTGGTAGAATGTCACCATCCCGATGAACTCCCTGAGCGCACGAGCTGTTTGGGGGCGCGGAAAGGCCGCCACCGCTTCCACCTTTGAGGGCAGGGGGACTGCCCCGTCCCCAGTGATGCGGTGCCCGAGGAAATCAATGGCTGTCAGCCCGAACCGGCACTTCGCCGGGTTGACGATCAGCCCATGCTGGCTGAGGCGTGTGAAGAGGGCATGAAGATGGGACAGGTGTTCTTCCTCGGAGGCGCTGGCGATGAGTATGTCGTCCAAATAGACGAAGATGAAAGGAAGGCCACGGAGCACTGAATCCATCAGCCGCTGAAAGGACTGGGCCGCGTTTTTGAGTCCAAATGGCATTCGTAGGAATTCAAATAGGCCGAATGGGGTTGTCACCGCTGTCTTGGGGATGTCTGAGGGGTGCACGGGAACTTGATGATAACCACGGACCAGGTCGACTTTTGAGAAGACGCATTTGCCAGACAGGTTTGCAGAAAAGTCCTGGATATGCGGGACAGGATAGCGGTCAGGCGTGGTGGCGTCATTTAGTCGGCGGTAGTCCCCGCATGGGCGCCAACCTCCATCAGGCTTAGCGACGATGTGGAGTGGGGACGCCCACGGGCTGTCAGAGCGGCGGATGATCCCCATGCGTTCCAGGTGCTCGAACTCAGACTTGGCAATGGCGAGTTTGGCGGGGTCGAGACGCCTGGCTCTGGCGTAGACCGGGGGCCCCTTCGTAGCAATGTGATGCTCCACCCCATGCTTAGCGGTGGGTGCAGAGAAGGTAGGCTGGGTGAGGTCAGGGAACTCAGCGAGGAGGCGGGTGAACTTGTCTGCCTCTGAGAGAGAGTTGGCTAGACCTGCATAGGCCGCTTCCCTCCGCGTACATGCGAAGGAGGAGAAGGTTAAGGCATCGACCAGACGGCTGTTCTGAATGTCCACTAGCAAACCGTAAGCGCACAAAAAATCAGCTCCGAGGAGGGGAAGCGTTACATTGGCCATGACGAACTCCCACGTGAAACGTTGTCCACCAAAACACAGTTCTACAGACCGCACGCCGTAGGTGTGGATAGGGCTGCCGTCAGCCGTCGCCAACTGGGGGCCCCGCTCCCCGCCCATGATGTCGACGTCAGTAGCAGGGAGCACGCTTCTCTGTGCGCCCGTGTCACAAAGAAATCGCCGACCGGAGATGGTGTCGAGGATGAAGAGTAGCCTGCTCGTATCGCCAACACTCATGGCCACTACTGAGTGTTGGCCCTCTCGTTTCCCGTCGGCCTGTAGTTGCAGGGGGAACGGCACCGTTTAGCTTTCGCACCAAATCGAGCGTGGTACATACAGAGTCCAGAGGGCTTGTAGCGGTCTGATGCTGTGGCGCCACCGTCGGGCCACGCCCGCGATGTCGGCGGGGGGCCAGTGAAGGTAGGAGCCAGCACCCCGGCATGGGAGGAACGTTGTGTAGCGACGAAGAATCGGTCAGCCTCCTTTGCCAGCTCACGGGGATCAGTGATGGTGGAGTTAGCGAGCGCAGTCTGGACGTGGGGCGGCATGTTGCGCAGAAACAGCTCCATAAACAGGAAACATGGCTTTTCTTGACCCAGTAGGTTTAACATCCTGCTCATTAGCTCCGATGGTTTGCCATCTCCCAAGCCCTGAATTGCGAAGAGGCGACGTGCTCTCTCCGTTGCTGACAGTTCAAAAGTTTCAAGGAGGAGATGTTTAAGTGCGGCGTATTTACCATCGGCCGGTGGGTTGGTTATGAAACCGCTTATCCTGGAAGCCGTAGCGCCCCCCAGCGCTGCCACTACGTAGTAGTACCTGGTCTCGTCTGCTGTTATGTCTCTGAGCGCGAACTGTGCCTCAGCCTGCGCGAACCATGTAGCCGCGGAAGACTCCCAAAACTCCGGCAGTTTAATTGCAACGGCGTTCGTAGCCATAATGTGTGTGGTTTCAGAAAACTTATCCGAAAACCGACGTCGGGGTCACCAGTGTAGAGCCGAAGTAACGGAGAAGACCGTAGGTTCACACTTTAGCCGTGTAGGCAACTTTCTTTAATCCACGGTAAATCAGCGAGACAAACAAAACCCACAGCTCGACTGAGCGGAGGTGGCAAGAAAAACCAGAAAACTGGCTGGACAACCATAACTTAACCCTGCGTTAACCTGCCAGGGCAACCATGACTTAACCCTTAGTTCCTGGGTTGAATTCTGTCCCCAATACGTGTCCACCACAATATATAACTATGACAAAAATAAAGGCGACTAAATATTCACTGTGGTGGATTGCATTGCATCTCTCAAGCAAGTTTCAAGTCTCTGCAAGTGGATTTTTTTATACTGTACTTAAATAAATGGTGACCAATGGCTGACTTGATTGTTTGAAAAATATCTTCAGAAATCTGAAACACAACAGTACATTTTGGAAAATGGTTGAAAGTAATGTAAAGTGTACATGATTGTAGTAAATGTCTACAACATGCAAAAACACCTGTATGGTATTGTAATAGTAAGGCCAGATCACAGCAAAGCCCGCAGCTATTAGGGTAAGATATTAACGTTTTCATACAGCGCTGTTATTGTGTCACCAAATTCACTTCTGAGAAAATTTGTGGCAAGAAATCACAAGGATAGATTTGTAATATTTGTGTTTTTTGGAAAAGTAATGCCAATTTGAAAAGTTTCTCCAACTTTTCTTTTTGGAGCAAGGAAGACCCTCTTCCTTGTGGTACTGTTCAATACAGTTGTTACACCAAAAGCTGCAAACATTGAAAATTGTGACCATGGTTGTGCTACATAAAAAGTGGGTAACAATCCAAGGAGAAAGTTAAACGGTGGACCGGTCTGTGCAAGTGCTTTCTGTGCATTCAGGAGACCTGGCTGTCACAATTTTGGACGGTTGTACATTTTGGTGTAACACCCAAACAAGTGCCTCTCATCTCAAACTGAACAGTCGGGTTTGTAATCCCAAAATTCAGCTTGTCAGGTACTCCAGTTTGTACTTTGAGAACTACTGGCAGGCAGCAGGTAACCCCCCCCCCTCCAATTACGGCTAAAGAAATGTGTCGGTCTGCAAATAAAAATAAAGGTAAAGTCACACAAAAGTGGAGAAAGCAAAGAAACAGGTTTAGAAAATTTAAGAGAAGCCTCTTTAATAAACATTAACAATGGAACAACAGCAGGAAAGGGAGACGTTACTCCATAAAACAATATGTAATATATATGTTAAGGTGTTATCTAAATAAATCTATCTTAACTCTCTCCTCACCTTTGTGGTTCGATATGATACTTGCATTACCATAGATTACAGCCTCTAACCAAGGGTAAATCCTTCTGGAATCTCAACATTGTAAGCTATATGTATTGTTTCCAGCCCTTCTAGTGGATGCACTCAAACAAAGGAGGACAACATTAATGAAATACAACTTTATTTATGCAACATTTTTTTAGACGCAGCACTTGCAAAGCACTTCACAGAAAAGCATATAATAAACAGTTCTTCATATATGCAAGAATCAAAAAGCATGACATTCAATAAAAGTACAATAATCATGGGGAAAAATGTATATTTAATCAAGCAGAAGACACTTCTAAAAAAAGACATCCTATAAAAAGAGTTTTTATAGGAGCTGTTTAAAGCATCCAGCAGACTGAGTTGATTTGATGCGTTGGGGGAGTGTGGGGGCTGAGAGAGCAAAGGCACATTTCTCTTTGGTCTTGAATTTAGAACGAGAGACAGCGACAACACTTGGACATGAGAACCTATGTGACCTGATGGTGCTTTTAAGGCTCAGCAGCCAAGCCAAGTAAGTCGGAGCCAGTCCATGCAGCTACAGCCTTTAAGGTAATTAAGAGTTTTCAAATTGCTTCTCAACTTTACTGGCAACCAGTGCAAAGAGGCCAGAATGGGAGTACATTCTGGATATCTGTCTGCCAGAAATGTCTTCAGAACCTTTAATTTTTTATGTTGATATTTTATTCAGTAACATAGTATAGGCATGCAGAGTTATCCTAGAGCCTATGTTTTTTGGGGGGTTTTTTTTGGTATAGCAAGTGTGCAGAGAGTTAACTGTGGGTAAACTTTCTGCACAGACTGCAGGATGGAATCCAGTATAAAGAAAAGGAAAAATGATAAAGAGTTTGAAAATAAATCAGATAGATAAGTACATTACACAGGTACGATGTAGAAATACAACACACTAGATCCGGTTAGTAACTAGTGGACATTGACTCGGACTGGCATTCTTGTTATAATCTCACATTTGGGTGGGTCTCGGCCATTTTGGGTTACATAACAGGTTATTGTTACAGATCCTTATAAATCTATTATGCAATTCCCAGACAGTTGAATCACTTCATCTGCATACAAAGTTAAGTGGGAGAAACGTTTCATGACTCATCTAAGTGACTCCGTCAGTCTCAGCTGACCACGGGTATCCCCAACCTTATAAACAGCACAGCTGCATGACGACCGAAACCAGCAAAGTTGTGTCACAACCGAAACCAATGATCGTTTTCATATGCAAATTGTTGTGACCATTAATTAGAGTTAAAATGGAGATGTGTACTATTCACAGAGGATCGGGGAATAGTTGCAATCACGACATTGTAAGATGGTTACCCCTTAGTTCAGGGATGGTCATTCCCTCTTCAGATGGATGACCTCTGACTCCCCATTCAAACCAGTGTTCCTCCCTATCAAGGATATGCACATCCTCATCCTTGAAATAGAGGCCACTGGCCTGTAGGTGGGTGTAAACCGCAGAGTCCTGGCCTGCCATTAGCTCTTCTGTGTTGTGTCGCCCTCACTGCCAGAGTCTGTTTAGTTTCCCCAATATACAATTCATGGCAATCCTCTGCTCACTTATCAGCATCTACTCATTATTTTCGTAATGTGTGTGTTAGCTGGTGTAGATAGCGGGACCGAAAACTAAAGCACTTATGATCCTAATTCTTTTTGGAGGTGGTAGGTATTGTCTCAGAGAGTAAGAGAAAAATCCCAGAAAATTAATATAATTATAGTAATTATGCATAATTATGCAAAATATGTATTTTTCTAAAAATGGCTAAAAAAACACTTTTCTCGGCATTTCAGATGATTCTGAGCACGTTTGATTTTTTCACCTATATAAAAAAAAAATTTGGGACAGAACTGTTTTGGCATTATGCAAAATATATGCATTTTTGCAAAAATGCACTTATGATCCTAATTTTTTTGGAGGTGGTAGGTATTGTTCCAGAGAGGACCAGAAAAATAGCAGAAGATTAATATAATTATAATAATTATGCATAATTATGCAAAATATGCATTTTCTAAAAATGGCTAAAAACCAATTTTCTCGGCATTTCAGATGATTCTGAGCATTTGGGGGGAGGGAGTTGGAGTGGGGGGGGGTTTAGGGGCAGGGGGAAGGCGGTTAGCTGGCAGGATGAAGGGGGGGAGATTTAAACGGGTGGATAACCAAACCGCTACATTGTAGCGGGGTTCTTCTAGTACACTATATTGCTCTGATATTTGGGGTCTCAAATTTGAATTTGGAGTTTGAAATGTGGGGTTTGAAAGCAACAGAGTTTTGGTAGCCTTCAAACCCCAAATTCCCTTGCCTGGATTATTGAGCATGTGTCAAGACAGGCTGTTATGTATTTGCACATATATGAAATTTAAAAAAGTAGATATCATAAGCATTTCAGACCAAACAAGCATTAGACTGCATCATAAGTAGGGTACATTGGTCTGCAGTGACCCATAGGTACAACCCCATGCACACATGCTCCAATAAGCATGAAGGTGTAAGAAGTGAATAAGATTATCATCTAATGAAGCCAAAATAGCCCAAAATGCTCTGTTTTTGACTGATTAAGACCATCACTGACTGGGGCCTGTTTAATAATTAATTTGGGCTGTTTTTAAGCCAGGATCTAACATGAGGAAGAGGGTCCCATCTGTTCAGAGGTTTGCTGTTCAGATAGATAAAAAGCGAGGACAACAAATTTCTTGCTTTCTCTTTGTTCAAGGTACCCATTGTTCGCTGTAACTGTGTGTGCCTGCACTCACCTGTAAGGTTTGAATCCTGTGTGGACTCAGATCCTATCCATTTAAAAGAATATTTTGGCTAGAAATCAGACTAACGGTTCAAATCATCGGTAAAAATATATTTATTTATTTTTTGGAAAAACAGGTTTGATAATCTGCATTTGTAGGTGTTTTTCTTCCAGTATATGCATTGTTTGTGTATTGTTTTGTTCTTAGGAGGAGCACAGTGGAAATAAGTTGTTGACTTCATTGTGTTTTTATACTCAATTGTCATTTAAATGTATATGCTGGGCTTCACCTGGAGCGAAATGTGCATGTATTCTAACTTTCAAAATAAATCCAATCCAAATATGTATCCAGCAATATTTTCATCCTAACACACACACACACGCACACACACACGCACACACACACACACATACATACATATATATATATATATATATGTATGTGTGTGTGTGTGTGTGTGTGCGTGTGTGTGTGCGTGTGTGTGTGTGTGCGTGTGTGTATGTGTGTGTGTATGTGTGTGTTGCTAGGCTTTCAGTGATGAAGTATAGGCAGCATGGTAGCCCAGTGGCTAGCACTGTTGCCTCACAGCAAGAATCTCCTGGGTTCAAACTCCAGGCTGTCCCATGTCCTTTCTGTGTGGAGTTTACATGTTCTCCCCATGTCTGCATCGGTTTCCTCCAGGTGCTCCGGTTTCCTCCCACCATCAAAGACATGCATGTTAGGTTAGTACTCCTGTCTGTGCCCATGACCGAGGCTTGGTAAGAAGAAAGCAAGCAAACTTTTATTTATATAGCACTTTTAAAAACAAAGGTACAAAGTGCTTTACACTCACACAAAATACAAATAAATATACACAATAAATTGAATGAACATAAAACATGGCATAAGGAGTAACAGACCAAGCTAAAAACGAACTAAAATAGAAGTCAGGGGTGGGGATCTATAAAAAGGCTTGCCTGAAAAGATGGGTTTCTGGAGGCCACTTAAAACAGTCCAAAGATTCAGCAAATCTTATGAATTGGAGAAGATAATTCCAGAGGTTTGGGGCTAAAACTGCAAAGGCTCGGTCCCCTTTTGTTTTGCACTTGGAGTGAGGGATGGCTAAAAGACCAAGGTTTGAGGATCAGAGTGATCAGAAAGTGGAATGAGGAAGGAGAAGATCAGAAATGTAACTGGGACCAAGATCATGCAGTGCTTTAAATATAATCAGTAAGAGCTTACAGATCATTCTGAATTTTATGGGAAGCCAATGGAGGAATGCAAGAATAGGGGTAATATGGGACCTATGGCTAGTTCTAATTAGTAGACTAGCAGATACATTCTGAACCAACTGTAGACAAATTAAAGTAGCTTGGTTGAGGCCAGAGTAGAGGGAGTTCCAGTAATCCAGATGGGAGAAAAAGAAACTGAATTAATGGTTCTATATCCTTTAAAAACAAAATATTTCAGATTTTTGCAATATTTCTTAGCTGATGAAAATAGGATTGGACAAGCTTATCAACATGATGATCAAAAGACATACTCTGTTCAAAGATGATACCAATATTTTTAGGGGTAGGTTTGATGTTTGAATGAAGTGGACCAATAAACTGAGCAACTGCAGTGGCAAAGTTCTCAGGACCAATTGAGAGAACTTCAGTTTTGGCGAGGTTTAGATAGAGGACATTAAGGGACATCCAGTCTTTGGTGGCAGCTAAGCAATCATGGAGGGAGGACAGTTGATTCAGTTTATTGGGTTTGGCAGAGAAACGGATCTGAGAATCATCGGCATAGCAGTGGGAGCTGGGTACTGGTGATATGCTGGGCTGCCTTGACAACCTGCTGCAGAGCTTTCTGGTCTACAGATGTGCAGTTGCCATACCACACTGAGATGCAGCTGGTCAGGATGCTCTCTATGGTGCAGTGATAGAAGTTGGTGAGAATTTTTGGGGACAGATGGGTGCTCCTCAGCCTCCTCAGGAAATGCAGGCGTTGTTGGACCTTTTTCACAAGGGCCTGGGTGTTTGATGTCCGCTGCGCCTTCTAGACCTCCTGAAGTCCACAATCAGCTCCTTCATCTTCTGCACATTGAGGACAAGATTGTTCGTGGTGAGGTGCTGAATCTCGTCCCTGTAGGCCGTCTCGTAATTGTTGGTGATACGGCCTACGACTATGGTGTTATCCACAAACTTTACTATTACATTTGAGGGGTGAGTTGGCAGGCAGTCATGGGCAAAGAAGGAGAAAAGGAGGGGCTCAGAACACAGCCTTGAGGGACACCTGTGCTGAGGGTCAGGGTGGAGGAGGTTTGGTTACCTAACCTAACAAACTGAGGTCTGTTGGTCAGGAAGTCCAGGGTCCAGTTACAGAGGGAGGGGTTGAGGCCAAGAGAGAGGAGTTTGGTGGTTAGTTTGGTGGGGATGATAGTGTTGAAAGCAGAGCTGTAATCTATGAACAGCATTCGGATGTATGTGTTGTTAAATTCAAGGTGGGTTAAAGCAAAGTGCAGGGCAGTGGCAATGGCATCCTCCGTAGACCTTTTGGGTTGGCAGGCAAAGTGATGTGAGTTGAATGTGTGTGTGGGGGGGTGTTTTTGATGTGAGCCAGAACAAGTCTCTCAAGTCACTTCATGGCAATGGGGATGAGTGCTATGGGTTGGTAGTCATTCAGAAATGTGGGTGTTGATTTCTTGGCGACAGGAATGGTAGAGGTGGTTTTAAAACATGCCAGGACTATAATTTCATGCTGTACCAGAAATGTCAACTCAGTTGCCCAACCTATCAAGTAAGATGGCATGATCAATGGTATCAAAAGAAGTGGTAAAATCTAGAAGAATAAGAATAGTGTTCACCTATATCAGCATGCATAAAAATTTCACTGGACACTCTTAGTAATGCAGTATCAGTACTATGCTTGTGACAAAAACTAGATTGAAATTTATCAAAAATGTTATGACCCTCAGTCAGAATAAGATTGATTTTCTCTGAACGTAAATGCATTGATTTATGGTGAGAGATAAAATCAATTTTATTCAGGGAATTAAGAGACATGTTCAAGGTGAAAACTAAATCAAGGGTGTGCTCACAGTTACGTTTGGGTCCAGGGACATGCTGTGCAAGGTTAAAATATTTAGAAATGTTTAAGAAATCTAACAAATGAATTAAAAGGAATATCATTATGAAAGTTAAAATCACCAACTATAATGGCCCTATCAAATTTAAGAACAAGAGAGGACAATACCTAAGAGATTTAATTGAGAAAAACTGTAGATGAACTCGGGGGGGGGGGGTTCAATAAATGATTATGCAACAAATTGGGTTGTCACACACAATTTTAAAAGTTAAGATTTCAAAACTATTAAAGGAACCAAAAGTAAAAGGAATACAAGTGTGATGGTTATTAAAAGCAACTACTATACCCCCACCATGACCTGTTAACCTGGGTGCATTCAGAAAATTGTTGCTGGTGGGCAGAGCTCCACTGGAGTGGCTCACTCCCCAGGTTTAAGCCAGGTCTCAGTAAGAAATAGGAAGTCAAGGTTTTGGGAAGTAATTAAATCCTTGTGAATAAAAGATTTATTTGACACGGTCTAGGCATTTAAAAGCAAAAACAATTGGAATAAGGGGCTTAGCTGGACTGGAGTCACTACAGCAGACTAGAATCAAATTATCTGGCCTGACAGTTGAAGACACATAATGCAAGGGTAGTGGGTATGAAAGCGTGGCCTAATCCTAACAGGACCATTGTAAATGCCATTGGATGAGCGAGAACTCACCTTTAGAAGAGCTGGATTACACAGGGCAACAGGTGATAACGAACTGGAGACATCATGTTTTATGTAACAACGGTTTTTTTTCCTTTTTTTTAATCTATATCTATAGACATAACCCGAGGGACTGTGTGGAGTGTAAATAGTCATCCATATTTATAGGATCGCACAGCATAATGACAATTGGTCGCTAACATGCAGCTACCCCACTTGTTGGGTTGGATACCGTCTCTTCTAAAAAAGGAAAAGTAATTCCAGAATGAATCAAAATTGTCAATGAAGCCTAAATTATGAGCTCTGCAGGCAGACTAGAGCCATGTCTGGAGGCTGAGGATTCTGCCGAAGCACCATATTCCACGGGCCTCTGTGGGAATAGGACCAGAAATATTTGCAACTGCCTGCTCAAATGACCCCAATCCATCCTTGGTGGCTGCTAAGAAGAAACAGCTAAGAGAGAAACAGTCCCTGTGGGATAGCCAAATGCATCAACACCGGAAAGAGACTACTTACCTGAAAGGTCAACTGACAAATTTACAGAGGAAACAGAATCTGATACAGAAACAGCTGAAATTGAGAATGTAACTGAACTGAATGAAAGAAGTACAGCGAAAGCAGCTGATGCTGTGGGAAACTGAAATTGAATCTGTGGAGAACAATGACACAGAACAGAAGGACATAAAAATGACAGTGAAAGTGACGGTGAAACTCAACAAACCGTCAGAGGGTCCATGAGACAAATGATAAAGACGAAGAAGTCAGCATATCCTGAGTTAGGATACCCTTTAGTTACTATTGTCCAGCCTTTATTCCAACGCTTGAGTGCAGCTATTACAGACTCTCTTGTAGAGCCTGGCCTTACGACACCACTTCCTGAACCTGAATTAGTGTAAACTCTATGTGCTAGTATGCAAAGCGACTTGCATGGAGCTAAGGGGGGGGGAGGGTGTAGCCCAGGTAAACAAACGTCCTTTAAAAGAGTTACAATTAATAAGAGCAATATAAGTTAATACATAAGTAAATAAGTTAAGTTCATGGTTTCATCTTAAATGCTGTTAAAATGTTCGTAAAGTTAAAAACAATGGTCTTAAAATAGTTGTACTGTTCCTTTAACGACGTGACCGTAACAGCCAATCAAATAAGCCCAGCACACCGGAGGAAAACGCCAAGAGCGCAGCGGCGGAGCCTGTTAGCGCAGTGACGCGGAAGAAAACAGAGAAGAAGTAGCTTTTGATGCGGCAAACTTCATTTTTCCTGTTTCCGGAATAATATTTTTTCTTTGTTTCGCACGGTTCAGTGTCGAGGATTGTGTTAAGCTGAACGGGACTTGTTGAGTTAATTGTTTTCCTTCACCGTGTAATTGGCTCATTTCATTGCTTTATCTGTAGTGTTTCGTTTCATCGGCTTTTTGACCAAGCTACGGCGGTGTTACGAGGCTCGGAACTTTGCGTCTTCACGTTTCTGCTGAAAAGCCGGAAGAGGAAGCCACCTGCGGCAGGCTAACTCAAGTTCGGACCCGTTAGTAACTGCTCCGCCATTACTCTCTGTGTGTGAACTAAACCGCGAAAGCCTGTATTTTGGTTGTAAAACTCGGGTATTTCAGTTAAACTAATTATCAGGAGAAAGCCTAAATTATTTCTGTGAATATTGTACTGTTACAACAACAGGCCAATTTGGTTGGGGTTGAACAGTCGGTTTGAAGTTGCATCCGTGGAAACAAGATGGCGAGCCCAACCCAGGAGGGATAAAGCTGGATAGACGTCCTCTGCTGTGAACAGTACCTACCCTCACGCTACATGTAGGGAAGGATATGGCTCTGTTTCATTGGAAAGGTGGTAGGATTGAGACGTTATTTTCCGGAGATTGCTGCGAACCGCAGTGGATGCTTATGGACGGTTCAATAGTCTTAAACAAGGGACTATTGCATTGATTTGTGGAGTGTGAAGTTATTGGTTGTGCACTGGATCGTGAAATTTTGAGTCGTATTTAAGGTTTAAGTTGTGTTTTATTTAGTTCTGGTTTTGAGGTGTACTGGTAATACAGATGAGTGTGTTACTGTGAAATATTGATGTTCTCTGGTTAATATGAACAAGCCGGCGTTACTTTCAGGTCTGTGGTCTATTATTGCCATTGTTTTAACTACTGCTCCTCCAAACCTAGGCTCTGGTCCTAGATATCTGTTTACCCTCACAGGTGATACACATTAGTGGAACTGTGCTTGTTGTGTCTGACTCTTCTTTTACCCTGGACAACGTCTTTCCCCAGCTCAGGGTTTGACACTGCGGGGGTAGAAGAGGCCTTTAGTCTTGCTCCCTGGTTTAGCCAATAGCATATATCCAGATCCGATGTGGTGTCGGTCTCAAGAGGGTTCAGGCCGGACCAGGGATTTAGTGTCTGCGTAGTCCTCGGCGTGGGGTTCATTGTGTCCGAAAGCCGCTTCGCAACACGTTCCGTGCCCCTGGTTCTGATCGACAGGCTTTTCCGGGACATCAGCTTGGGAAGCAACAATCGGTGTCAGTAACTCTTTCAACCTCATGTGTTTGGTAGAGCATAGAGATGATTTTTTCAAGCTCTTGTGATTTTTCTGGCTGAGCGTGGCACAGCTGCTGCATTCAGTGGAGGGAGAAGAGGGGAGGCATTATTTCAAGGCCTAAAGATTGAAAATGGGAACACGGCTGTATTTCCAGAAACCGAACAAAAATCTCAGCGAGAAAGTGTAAATAAATAAAGATAAAACCTCCGATTACGGCCACAGCAGAGGGCTGAGTCCATACAG
Organism: Lampris incognitus; assembly: GCF_029633865.1. NCBI lineage: Eukaryota > Metazoa > Chordata > Actinopteri > Lampriformes > Lampridae > Lampris > Lampris incognitus. The sequence goes on along the minus strand of NC_079222.1, from coordinate 12,751,297 downwards.
TTCTCGCCACACACAGTGAAAACACTACGGAGTCGGAGGCTCCAATGTGATCAAGTCCGTGCAACAATCGATGAACCGATAAAACCCAGAAAGTAGTACAGGCAAACCATAAAATTAATTAAAAGTTGTTAGAAGTTGTTAAAAAGTAACGTAATGTTGAGGCTAAAAACTAGATAAAAATGTCCATTTATGACAGACTTTCCCAGTGCCGACGCCGACACAACTCCGGCGCGTTTGCAGGCCAAGTCGCAAAACTCAGTGTAATCATGTAAAACCTAAAGAACTGGAGTTGGTCCCCGGGCACTGCAGCCACCGCTCCTATCTAAACTTAGCACAAAAAGTAAGGAAATGTGTGTTTGGTAGATTATTTCTTTGTTGTAACAATGCTTCTTGGCAATACATTTTATGTCAGGCACCTGGTTGTCCTCACCTGGGGTACCAGAAGCTCAAAACAAGAGTCAATAGCAACAGCAAAATAAGCTGTTTGGCATTGGCAGAGAAGATTTGGCAAATTTTTCATGGGCACAACCCACATACTCAGCTCTGCTGCTCATCCCACAAATGCATGTTCCTTACAAATGTGGCTCCAGTTAAAACGGAAATAAACAGGCTTTCCAACGGTATAAGATTTATTGCCAAGAAGCATTGTTACAACAAAGAAATAATCTACAAATCAAAAATGTCCTTACTTTTTGTGCTTAGTGTATATGGCTGCCCACTGCTTCCAATGTGTGTTGGGATTGGTTAAATGCATAGGGGTAATTTCCTTATGGGGATTAAAAAAGGTACATCTTGATCTTGATCTTGAAGTATTGTATCTTAATAATAATAATAATCATAATAATCATCATAATAATCATCATTACATTTATATAGCGCTTTTCTAGACATCCAAAGCGCTTCACATTGAAGGGGGTAACTCACTTCAACCACCACCAATGTGTAGCACCCACCTGGGTTATGCACGGCAGCCATTTTGCGCTGGAATGTTCACCACACATCAGCTTGATGTGGAGTTTTTCAGCATACTGTTTTCCCCCTCATCGCCCAAAGGATCAGTACCTTTTAAATTGTCATAACCTAATATGTACAAGTGAATGGCAAATACTCATATGCTCCCTCTATAATGAACAAAGTCTACTCAACATGTAGCACATATTTGGTCGTGATTTGGTGGTGACGACGTTAAGATGCATGTTTCTGAGGCTTGAATGAAAGGTAATGTAGTGAACACAGCATGGTCTTGATGCAAGCCAAAATCAGCAACAAATCCAGAATTTAAGATTATTGTGGTGACCACAGTATATGAATGTTTTGCTGTGTCCTCATTAGCTTATTTAAAGTGTTGTTGTTGATGCTGGTAAATCCATTACATGCTCAAGCAGTATTTAAACTGTTTGACACCCATCAAATTTCAAAAACTTGTCAGATTTTTAGAACAAACTATTTTCAGACACATTTTCCCCAGGCTGCTTTTCATTCTTTGTTGACTAATGGTAGACAGAGTAAAAATTAGAAATACCAATCATCTTCTTTCAATTAGATGTGCATTGGCAATGCTAATCAGTGTGCAAGGCAGAAGTGCCTGAACTTGGAAATAAGTCCCTTGGGTCTCCTACTGAGAATAGCAGTCCCGTCAGTAGTGTTACTGGGATTCTCTCATGAGAAACAGACATAATTCTGCACTCTGGAGACTCTCTTTCAATTCTTTATAAATGTATATAGCATTCATGTTCATGCATAATTCAACCAGCTCAAAAATGGCATTGCCTACGCTGAAATTACATCTAAAATAGAGAACCATGAGTGCATGTCTCTTTGGTGTCTAATCTAGAGCCATATGTCAAACTGAATGATTTAATGATTGCAACATATTTTGTCTTTGATATTTTTGCCTACACAGGCAATAATCTTGGCAACATAATTGTCAGATATCTGTGCCCAGCTGTTACACACTTCAGTTCAATTAGTCTAAGGATGGATTACTCCTTCTATAATCAGTGTATATGACTCTCAGTGAATTGGATGGTATGTGATACAGTGTGTTCCACTGATTTTGGAGAACTTGTGTTTTGTTTTGTTTTTTTATTATTACTTTTATTAATCCCGTGGGGCAATTCTTTCTCTGCTTTTAACCTGTCCTAGGCGTGTGGCTAGAAGCAGTGGGCAGCTGCTAGTGCAGTGCCCGGGAGCCAACTCCAGTTCGTCTTGCCATGCCTTGGTCAGGGGCACAGACAGGAGAATTAACCCTAACATGCATGTCTTCTTGATGGTGGGGGAAACCGGAGCACCCGGAGAAAACCCACAGCAGACATGCGGAGAACATGCACAACCCACACAGAAGACGACCGGGGATTACCCCTACGGTTGGACAAGCCCGGGGTTCAATTCCAGGACCATCTTGCTGTGAGGCGACAGCACTAACCACTGGGCCCCTGTGCCACCCCGTTTGATTGCTGTATGCTATTTTGGTGCCCCTTTTGCATGAAACATGCTATTATAGTACATATTTTACAAAATTCCTTTAGAAAAAGTGTGTTTGAAGTGTGTTTTCCTCGTTAATCTCATAATTGAGCCTGCCATTTTCTCAAAGAGCAAGACTTTGTTGCATCTTTTCAAAAGAGGCTCTATATTTTGTCCCTTGACAAACTGTCAGTAGCTAAACTTCTCATTTACGCTGTTGTTTATTGGCTAAATGCATAGACAGCACTATTAACAGGCCAGGGGAAGCTTAGTTTCTCAAAATTATCACTGAACAAACTTAACCTTCAACAAAATCATGATTTTTTTTAAATGTATTTTGAGCAGTAACCACTGGTAAGCATTAAAACTCACTACTGGTAGCCTAATTTATATCAAGGAAAAATGCAGGATGGAGATCCCTAAAATGGGACATTATTATGACGATTAATTCATATGGCCTGGCGGCCTGTCCAGGGTGTCTCCCCACCTGCCGCCGAATGACTACTGGGATAGAAGGGCTCCAGCATACCACAACCCCGATTGGGATAAGCGGCTTAGATAATGCATGGATGGATGTTTTTTGAATATTCGTATTATGAATTCTCCTCCTTGTTCTATTTCAATACCAACTAACGTAGACTATCGTACAATAATATGCACTACGGGCATCTGGGTAGCGTAGTGGTCTATTCCATTGCCTACCAACATAGGGATTGATGGTTCGAATCCTCGTATTAACTCCGGCTTGGTCGGGCGTACGCAGAGACACGGGTGTCTGCGGGTGGGAAGCCGGATGTGAGTATGTGTCCAGTCGCTGCCCTATTGCCTCCTCTGGTCGGTCGGTCGGGTTGCCTGTTCAGGGGGGAGGGGGAACTGGGGGGAATAGCGAGATCCTCCCACTCCTTCAAGTTTAGTAGCTACCAGAAAGAGTGGAATGACTGAAGGACTTGGGGCAGCTAATCAAGTCACAGAGGGGAAGTAACATATACGGTAGTAGAATGGAGGAAGTGCAATGAAGGTTGTGAACTCCGGTAGAGTGAAGTTGGATGCTCTGTACTGTCTTGCCGTGTTGGTGTAAGTTGAAGATGCTTGAATAAAATACACAAAGAGAACTTGTAGCCCGCTTATTAACCACAAGCCAGAAGAACCGGGGAACTTAACCAACACAGAATAGAAGGGATGCAGTATTAATCCTAACATACATGTCTTTGATAGTGGGAGGAAACCGGAGCACCCGGCAGAAACCCATACAGACATGGGGGGAACAGACAAACTCCACACAGAAAGGACCTGGGATGGCCTGGAGTTCGAACCCAGGACCTTCTTGCTGTGAGACAGTAGTACTAACCACTGGACCACTGTGCTGTCCTGAAGCCCTAACTATCAATACCATTGAGCAGTGTTGGGGTAGATGTGGAAGGCTTGAGGGTGAGTAGGACCTCTGGCTTTTCCTTTTCTCTATATGCTGTGTGTGTGTTTTTAAAAAAAAAAATTATTGACCCAACGACCACTCCACCACCATGGGACAACTGAAACTGACACTTGCAGACAAAGAATGGCAATTACAATGGAAAACTTTCAATTTTTTTCCAAAAATATATACATTGGAGAAGTTTCTTATCTGTTCCCTCTCAAACCTCCCTCAAAAACAAAAAAATATTGATTGAACACCCCCAGCCCTGCCCTGGCTTTTCCTGCTACTCACCACAGAGGCATATTCACATGCAGTCCCATTGTATCTCACTCACTCTACCTTAGTCTTGAGATCATTGTTTAGTGAAGAGGGCAATCTTTATTTACCCTAAGTTGGCATCTTTGTCAGGTTCATATGCTGGCCTGTATGGATGCCGGGGCCTCCTCCTACACTCAGTATCTACTTGGCCTGTGGCTGTAGCTTTACGGTTACAACCCCAAGATGAGCTGCCCATAATGTTTTTACAGTAATTCAGTATATCAAGAAATTATTTCACGAAGATGAAATCGCAGCAAAGCCATGCTTATATCAATTTAACTTTCACGATAGTCACTTGAACTGGACCTTAGCAGCACTAATAAGAGGTAAAATGAAAAAAGTAACATAATTCCTAAAAATGCCATCTATCTATTCATCCATCCATCCATCCATCTGTGATTAAAACAATCATCCAACACATGAATGGACCACTGACGTGCATATGTGGTCAGTTATTTATCTTTTTATTAGGGCTGTCCCGATCAAGTTTTTTGGGCCCCGAGCCAATTCCGATCATTTAATATTGCTATCTGCCGCTACCGAGCCCATCCGAAACAATACATTTTCCTAGAATAACCAATCCAGTGTATATGCTTGACAATTGAATAGCTCTGCAATGCATTAAGAAAGAAAATGCCTGCATCCAAGCTGTTCCTTGATGGGTTTTTATTTATTTTCAAAATAAACAGTATAAATATGCCTCTTATCACAAGTCCACTTGTAGTGCAGCATTGGTTTTAATTTGTTCTTTAAAAAAATAACCAAGTAATTGTAAACAAACTAAAATATATAGCTTATTCCACTTAGTGCAAATAGTCACATTCCACTTCAAAATGGTAGCTTAACTTTGACATTCAGTCACAACAATCAGTTCCTTAGTGCAGCATTGTACTAAAACTAGAACACTCAAAATGAGTGCATGACATGTAGTGTCGGGAGGGTAGGACATAACGTGGCTCCAGCAGCTGCAAAAGACAGTGAAAACCAGTGTCCTCTACCACAGCGATGGGCTGGTCATCCAAAGCGATGAATTCCGCTACTTTTTCAGTTATCTTTTTGGCCTTGTCGCTGCCAGAAGGAAATTTCTCTCTCTTTCTCCCCTCAAGTACCCTCAGTGTTAGTTGCTTTGGTGCAGCCTTCGCCTTGGTTAGCTGAGTGAACTCGTTAAATTCCGTTAAGTGTTTTTCTAGGTGCCTAATCAAGTTAGTGGTATTGTATGCAGCTCTACAAAAACCGCCCCACGATATGCTTTCATTGCAAGTAGCTGTTGGGCTATTTTCAGTTTCTGTTTTAAAATAACGCCACACTCCAGACATTTTAGCTGCGTGCTGGTCATGCCTGATTCTGCTGCAAATTGTACTCCCCGTTCACGACAGCTGCGTGATAGCGGACTGAGCGACGGTGTCGCGAAACAAAACAAAAGATCGGACTTATTTTCTGCTCTATCCGATCCGATCTCTTAAAAAAATGCCTAGATCAGCTCCAATCCCGATCCTTGAGATCGGATCGGGACATCCTTACTTTTTATCTTTTATCTCTAATTTTACTTTTATTTCCATTTTAGCAATCGTGACAGTAATTTAACTTCGCTGACATTCTAGTTCAGGTTAGCTTACATGTTTCACTTAGTGAATTAAGTGACGTAAAAATTATATATATATATAATTTGGGGTCAAAGGAGTAGGCTAAAATGTCAGTCAAGGTGTAAACTGACCTTAATTGACCATAAACTGCAAGACTTTTGGACCTGAACAGACTAGTGATCGGACTGGTCCTTTGCACCCATTCTCATTCCCAGGTCATCAAATACCGATGCTTTGTTAGCCCCTCGGCATCTGATACCAATGCACAAGGCACATAGAAAAGCATGCAAATGTTGTGCATGCATAAAAACATACAAAGGTTGATTTATTTATGATATTTTAGTAAGTATTGTAGAAATGCATTTTGAGGTTTTGTTCAATGCTGGAAACATTGCATTCCAACAATTTTCTGGCGAGGCCTGAAAGAATCTTCATAATAGCTAACAAACTAAAGATCATATACATTCACAGAATGAAGATTAGGAAAATAAAATGTTCTAAAAATGCATATTAATACCACAACTATCTTAAAATTTGCATGTCCACTGAGAATATCAGCCATTTTTTAATCTTCGCAGACAGAAACTTGACAGCCACTTGAAGTCGATGCAGCCTCCACCAATATTGGCTATAAGTTGAAATGTTGATATGAAACACATTTTTGATTCAGAAATGTTGACATTTAATTTATCTGTGATTTGCAGAAGCATAAATTGCCAACATTTTACTCTGGTGAGTTGGTTGATGAGGAAAATACTTCCGGTTTAGTGTCTTATAACATTGTGGTTGGGTTAATATTGGATTGAATGGATGACCGGAACACTTGCTCTTGGCATCAAATATTTCTGCAAAAGGGTGTACACTTGAGTTAATTGAAAGCCCAGTACATCTGGCTAAACGGAGCCTTGTGTGTTGGTATCAGATGCCGAGGGGCTAACAAAGCATCGGTATTTGATGACCTGGGAATGAGAACGGATGCGAAGGACCAGTCCGATCACTAGTCTGTTCAGGTCCAAAAGTCTTTCAATTTATGGTCAATTAAGCTCAGTTTACACCTTAATTGACATTTTAGCCTACTCCTTTGACCCCAAATTATATTTATTTATTTATTTATTTTTTACGTCACCTATACCACTAAGTGAAAGATGTAATGTGACAAAGTGTTGGTTTTGGACGAGAACGGGTTGCCCTTTGAGGTGTGTACATTGTGGAAGAAAACAATGTGACGACAAAATATATATATATATATATACAGTGCTGCTTGAAAGTTTGTGAACCCTCCAGACAGGGTCACTGTTTTTGTAAAAAAACATTAAAATAAGCTTATTACACATACATCCAAATCCCAATTTGCAAAGCACACCTTCCAAATAATGGACACACACACAAAAAGCGATATATTTTCATTATTTAATTCAACAAAGGTGGTTATTTCACAAAAACTGAAAATTTAACATGTGCAAAAGTATGTGAACCCTTGTATTAGTAGCTTGTGGCTCCTCCTTTTGCAGCCATTACTTCAACCAAACGTCTTCTGTAACCACTAACCAGTAACTCGCATCTGCTTATGGGGATTTTTGCCCACTCCTCCTTGCAGAACTCAGCCAGTTGAGAGAGGTTGGAGGGACATCTGGTATGTGCCAACTTCTTCAGGTCTTGCCACAACATTTCAATTGGATTAAGGTCCGGACTTTGACTGGGCCAATCCAGAGTACGAATCCTCTTTCTCTGAACCCATGCCTTTGTAGTTTTGCTGGAATGCTTTGGGTCATTGTCTTGTTGCACAATCCATTTTTGTCCCAGCTTCAACTCCCTGACTGATGGCAGGAGATTCTGGTCAAGAATTTGTTGATATGCCGCAGAATTCATGGTTCCTTGGATAATATGGAGTCGTCCAGGTCCAGAAGCAGAAAAGCAGCCCCAGACCTTCACATTTGCACCACCTTGCTTCACTGTTGGGAGGAGGTTCTTTTCTTCATATGCAGTGTTGGCTTTTCTCCAAACATGTTGGTTTTGATTGTGACCAAATAATTCTATTTTGGACTCGTCTGTCCAGAGAATGGACTTCCAGAAGGCCTCTGGTTTGTCCAAGTGCTCTCTGGCAAAGTTGAAACGGGCAGCTTTGTTCTTTTTTGAGAGCAGAGGCTTCCTTCTAGCAACCCTCCCATGAATGTCATGGCTATTCAATTTTCGTCTGATTGTAGACACATGCACATTTGTCCCAGATGCTATCAGAGAGGTCTGCAACTCTCTAGAAGTGATGTGTGGGTTGGCCTTTACCTTATGTATTATTTTTCTGGTGCTTCTGGGTGATAGTTTTGATGGGCGTCCACTTCTAGGCAGAGTTGCTGTCATGTTGACGGCCGTCCATTTGTAAATTATATGTCTTACAGTGGATGGATGGAGCTGGAATCTTTTGGAGATGGTCTTATAGCCCTCCCCAGACTGATGGGCTGTCACTACCCTCTTCTTCATGTCCTTGGATATCTCCTTTGCTCTCGGCATTGTTGATTTGTATGGGACCACAGTGGTTTGGTTGGTTTCCTCTCTCTTTTAATTCATGCAGGCCAAACCCTTTCCCAAGGATGTCTCATTTCATTGGTCTGCTTAAATGATTAATTAAGCACCCAAATGTGTTTCACCTAAGTCTGTTACCTGCTTGACTTAACCAATGCAGCTGGGGGTTCACTTACTTTTGCACATACCCTAATTCCATGTTTCATGTAGTTTTTGGGCTACTAAAACAAGTCCCACTAAACAAGTAGATGCAATTGATAAACATATATCTGACATTTCATATATAAAGACTGGTGATGATAAAATAAAATCATGGTAAAACAACAGAAACATCTAAACTGCTCAAGGGGTTCACATACTTTCAAGCAGCACTGTATATATATATATATATATATATATATATATATATATATATATACATACATATATATACATATATGTATATATATATATATATATAATTTGCGCTCAGAGACGACGCCATGGAAAGCCTATCAAAGACACGTCATTCTGTTGGAAGGCAGTTGTCAAAAGTTAACCACTAGATGATGGTCTTGCCTTGTTTTGGTTCCTGTATAGCTGGCCATATGTGTTAAGTCCTGTGGAAGACGTCATACTTTCATGTGTATTGGATTGATTTGCAAGGTTCCTAGACCTGTGATGACCACTTGGCTCTGGTGTCAAGGAAATAAAAGTCTCTACTACAAGAAGAGAACCCGGCTCCGTGTCTCTCCCACAACCAAATCTTAACCAGGGCATGCAGGAGAGATCTGTTTGGACTATATACTAGGAGGGCCGAGAGAGAAAGAATCCTGGGTTACATCTGGTGCCGTGACTCAGATGTGGCTTTTTGAGACTTTGGAAGAGCCATCAGCAAGACCCCCCCCCCCCCCACACACACACACACACACACACACCTGTGTGTCCAAGTGTGATTACAGCATCATCGATTGGACTGTGTACTTTCGTAACTGTATAATCATCATCCAGACTTTGGGAACAGTTATATCCCCTGCTTGCATCTGAACGACAGTAGACTGGAGGGAAGACCTGCCCAACTGTTTGTTCACTGAATGACAGGTATTCATTATGGGACTGCGCCCCTAAGATTCACCCAGCTTCTCATCTACCTGGATGACCTGGTCATTTTACTCTAGGACCTTTGACCAGCATCTGGAAAGGCTTCAATTAGTGTTCGACCGGCTCCGGGAACATGGCCTGAAGCTGAAGCCCTCCAAGTGCCAGCTTGTGAGGAAGGAGGTCCAGTACCTGGGGCATCTGGTCTCTGCAGAGGGGGTCAAGACTGATCCAGATAAGATAAGCAAGGTCCATGACTGGCCAACACCCACCGCCCAGAAGGAAGTTCTTCGGTTCCTGGGGTTTTTGGGGTATTATCGATGGTTTGTCAATGGCTTTTCCGTGTTAGCAGCTCTACTTTACTCTCTTATCTCCGGGGACCCTAGAAAGAAGAAGAGATGGGAAGGGAAGTTCCGGGTCAAGACCCACCCTTTTGTATGGATGACTTGGGTGTGAGGAGGCATTTTGCACCTTGAGAGAAAGGCTGACCGCTGCCCCAATAATGGGATACCCTAACTACAATCAACTACAATCTCCTTCAGGCGAGCGGCTAAGTGCTGTGCTGGCATAGGTCTAGGATGGTTTGAGAGGATAATCGCCTACGCCAGCAGGGGCTTAAGCCCAGTGGAGACATGATCTCTTGCACACAAACTGGAGTTCCTTGCTTTGAAATTGGCAGTAACAAATAAGTTCTTTGATCACTTGTACGGCCGTAAGTTCTCAGTCCTCACAGATAACAACCCCCTCAAGTATGTGATGATGACATCTAAGCTGGATGCTAAGGGTCAGAGGTGAGTGTCCCAGCTGTCGACATTTGACTTCGATATCAAATACTGCCAGGGGCAAAGTAATGCCAATTCAAATGCCCTTTTTCATATGACTAACACAGAGGTCTCACAAGCTCTCCAATCTTGTCCTCAGCAGGTGAGAGATGGAAAGGAGGGGTGTAGTAAGACAGATGCTGTCCCAGGAACGGAAGTTCATCCTGGTGACCAGATGGTCAGTTTGACGGAACTTGGTCCCACCCACACGCTACAGGCCAGTGAGCCTTACTGGGATGTGGGGACAGAGGCACCACCTCCCATCACAAAACAGGAAATCCGTGCAGGACAGAAGGAAGACCCTGCCATTGGCCCAGTTCTATATTACAGGAGTCTGAACCACAAGCCAAGCCGCAGTGAGAGGATGGATGGTGGGAGGCCTATGCATCTTCTCTTAAAAGAGTGGAGGAGGTTGGTGATCAGGGATGGTATCCTGTACCGCTGGTTTAAGGATTGTCAGAAGGGAGCAGTGGAAAAGCTGTGTGTGTCAGTAAAGACTGTCCTTCATGATGATTCTGGGTACCTGGAATTTAAAAGGACATTTCAGATGGTAAGAGAAAGGTTTTACTGGCCAAAGATGTTCCAGGAGATCAAGGCATGATGTGAACAATGTGAGAGATGTTACCTCAGAAGGACCCCCACTGCAGGCCTAAGAGCTTTGCTGGTCAGCATCCACAGCAATGCTCCCATGGAGCTGGTCTGTATAGACTTCTTGACCCTGGAGAAATTCAAAGGTGATCATGAAAATGTCCTTGTTGTTACTGATATTTTTGGCACTTTGCACAGGCTTACCCCATGAAAGACCAGACAGCTGGCACAGTGGCCAAGGTTTTTTTTTGAAGGAATTTCCTCTCTCGCTTCGGTTTCCTGGAGAAGTTGCTTGCAGACCAGGGATGAAATTTTGAAAGCACCGTGATCAAAGAGCTATGCAAGTGTATTAGCATAGTCAAAACACATACAAGCCCCTACCACCCTCAGGGCAATTGAACAACGGAAAGGTTCAACAGGACACTTATGGACATGTTGAGAACACTTAAGTCCCACCAGAATCCCCGTTGGTATGAATATGTGGATCCCATGACCCACGCATACAACTGTACCCAACATGATTCAACCAGGTACACACCATATTTCCTGAGTTTGGTAGGCATCCCAGATTCCCAATTGACTTGATTTTCAGACCATCCACCAACAAGAAGCCATGTGAGTACAGTGACTATGTTCAAGCCCTCCAGGACTGTTTGTTACATGCATATGCCCAGGCTAACCAAGTGTCTTGGCATGCCAAAGACCAACAAAAAAAGTACTATGACAAAAAAGCGAAGAGCCAAGTTTTCAAACCCGGAGACAGAGTTTTGGTTAAAATATGCCATGTGGAAGGGAGGAAGAAACTGGGAGATGGATGGGAGACAAATTCTACATTGTGGTGAGGAAAACAACCCAGGATTCTGGTGTATGTGGTATGGTCCGAGGATGGCGGGAGAGAGAGTCATCCACCACAATCTCCTCACAGTGTATGCTTCTTCCAATTGGGTCTCTTCAGGAGGAGTTGAGAGAGAGAGAGAGAGAGAGAGAGAGTAAGGAGGCAGACTGGGAGGTAAGTTTAGCAGAAACTGAATTGGGTGCAGAGGATCTGGAGATGGAGATCACAGAGCAGAGCTTAGGGGAAAGCCCAAGTGAAAGGGGCAGACGAACAGGTCGAACAAACAAATACAGAGCTCGAGACGGAATAGGAGGTCAGAGGACAGGAGACCAGTGAACTGGTCAGTAGGAACGAGTCACTGCATGAGTCTGATGCTCTTAGGAGAAATCCACCAAGGGATAGACGTCCCCCAAAGAGACTGTCGTTTGAGTGTTGCATCCCCAGACTGGCGAATGACCAATAAAAGATAGAAAGAAGATGGAGACTGTGGCAGAGGGCTAAGGCAAGGAGAATGACAGGACATAGTTAAGCCCAGCAATATTGACACTGATACATATGCATCTTCATATTGCACATACACATAACACCATCCCACACATACACCACAAGTACTTGATTTGGTATTTGTTAAATTGGTGGGTTTAGTTTGTTGTTCCTCAGTCTGATGACTGGGACGCCATCGAAGAAAGGGGGTAGATGTAAGGCAGTTGTCTAAAGTTAACCACTAGGTGGTGGTCTTGCCTTGTTTTGGTTCCTGTATAGCTGGCCTTACGTATTAAGTCCTGTGCAGGACACCATACTTTCATACGTATTGGATTGTTTTGCAAGGTTTCTAGATCAGTGATGACTACTTGGTTCTGGTGTCAAGGAAATAAAGTCTACCGCAATAAGAGAACTCAGCTCCGTGTCTCTCCCACAAGACACACCCACTCTTAACGCAATGCAGAGACACTAATCTTAACCAGGGTGTGCAGGAGAGATCCCTATAGACTAGGAGGGCTGAGAGAGCAAGAATCCTGGGTTGCACTATCATTGCTCAATAAGAGCAGAAAGGTGTACCACTTCTTTTAGAACTGAGTTTCTATCCCGGCAGAGTAAATAGATACACTACCGTTCAAAAGTTTGGGATCACCCAAACAATTTTGTGTTTTCCATGAAAAGTCACACTTATTCACCACCATATGTTGTGAAATGAATAGAAAATAGAGTCAAGACATTGACAAGGTTAGAAATAATGATTTGTATTTGAAATAAGATTTTTTTTACATCAAACTTTGCTTTCGTCAAAGAATCCTCCATTTGCAGCAATTACAGCATTGCAGACCTTTGGCATTCTAGCTGTTAATTTGTTGAGGTAATCTGGAGAAATTGCACCCCACGCTTCCAGAAGCAGCTCCCACAAGTTGGATTGGTTGGATGGGCACTTCTTTGAGCAGATTGAGTTTCTGGAGCATCACATTTGTGGGGTCAATTAAACGCTCAAAATGGCCAGAAAAAGAGAACTTTCATCTGAAACTCGACAGTCTATTCTTGTTCTTAGAAATGAAGGCTATTCCATGCGAGAAATTGCTAAGAAATTGAAGATTTCCTACACCGGTGTGTACTACTCCCTTCAGAGGACAGCACAAACAGGCTCTAACCAGAGTAGAAAAAGAAGTGGGAGGCCGCGTTGCACAACTGAGCAAGAAGATAAGTACATTAGAGTCTCTAGTTTGAGAAACAGACGCCTCACAGGTCCCCAACTGGCATCTTCATTAAATAGTACCTGTTAGAGCCTGTTTGTGCTGTCCTCTGAAGGGAGTAGTACACACCGGTGTAGGAAATCTTCAATTTCTTAGCAATTTCTCGCATGGAATAGCCTTCATTTCTAAGAACAAGAATAGACTGTCGAGTTTCAGATGAAAGTTCTCTTTTTCTGGCCATTTTGAGCGTTTAATTGACCCCACAAATGTGATGCTCCAGAAACTCAATCTGCTCAAAGAAGTGCCCATCCAACCAATCCAACTTGTGGGAGCTGCTTCTGGAAGCGTGGGGTGCAATTTCTCCAGATTACCTCAACAAATTAACAGCTAGAATGCCAAAGGTCTGCAATGCTGTAATTGCTGCAAATGGAGGATTCTTTAACGAAAGCAAAGTTTGATGTAAAAAAAATCTTATTTCAAATAAAAATCATTATTTCTAACCTTGTCAATGTCTTGACTCTATTTTCTATTCATTTCACAACATATGGTGGTGAATAAGTGTGACTTTTCATGGAAAACACGAAATTGTTTGGGTGATCCCAAACTTTTGAACGGTAGTGTACATACTTAGCACAAAAAGTAAGGAAATTTGTGTTTGGTAGATTATTTCTTTGTTGTAACAATGCTTCTTGGCAATACATTTTATACCATTGGGAAGCCTGTTTATTTCCCTTTTAAGTGGTGCAACATTTGTAAGGAACATGCATTTGTGGGATGAGCAGCAGAGCTGAGTATGGGTTGCACCCACGAAAAATTTGCCAAATCTTCTCTGCCAATGCCAAACAGCTTATTTTGCTGTTGCTATTGACTCTTGTTTTGAGCTTCTGGTACCCCAGGTGCTGACTGTCAGGTGCCTGATATAAGATTTATTGCCAAGAAGCATTGTTACAACAAAGAAATAATCTACCAAACACAAATTTCCTTACTTTTTGTGCTAAGTTTAGTTCCTGCCCACTGTGAACAGGTGCCCAATTGAGTCACGATTCAGTGCCAAAGAGTGCTTGATATCAGACAGAATTGTCAACTCGTTACACTCCATATCCACATTCAGTCTGACATTGCCTTCACTCTAACCATTTCCACGGAGGAGGACAATTCAATTCTCCCTAACCAATCACTAGAGACCAAAATATCCATCTTGCCGGGGTTTTATGAGTGGAGCAGAGTGAGGTAAAAACAAACTACGATGTCGGGCAATATTGAGATGACATGCTGTCTAAGTAAAATAAATGTGTTAGTTAAGGTTGTCATGTTAAATTCGAGAATATTATCCAGGAGCCCAAACGCAAAAGAGGCCATTAGGTGACCGTTTGTGAGATGTCGGGTCCTTCTATATTTACAACAGCTTGACAATGATGTTAGTCCCACCCGTGGCACTAATCGGCTAATAGTTAGTCCCCTCCACAGTGCTCATTGGATAATCTCTTTTTCAACCGAGAAACCGCTGTTTCATGTCATGATGCCAGACCGCCAGAATTATTCAACTTGGTGGAGTGGGTGGATTCAAAGGTCTGGACCCAGGCTACGCTAAAGATTCCAACAGTGGAGGTTGGTTCGTACAGCATTTCAAACAGGATATTTGTCTTTACACTCAGCAAGGTAAGCTTATTTGGTTAAAACAATGTTTTGTCTTTTACTTTTGCTGTAATTTTTTGCAAATGCAGCTTACCCATACATGAAGCCCTAGCGCCACCTATGAACTAGACCTATATAGATGTATATATAGCTATGTACAATAAGAAAACAATATTTATTACAAGGTCTTACAAAGGCAGAATTAAAACACCACTTAACAAGCGTCTGAAAATAACAACGCAAAATGTATAAAACAGAAAATCTGTGGAAACCTTTCAAATATAAAGCTCATTAGAACCTTTCTCCTTTTTCTGAACTGCTGCATACTCAGAAAAAAACAAAACAAAACAGGATCTTGGACTGCATTCTGTTTTACTCCAAAGCAACTGAAAGAGACTGACTTGCCTGTGTTTTCTTCTTCAAGCTATTTGTAGAAAGCTTTCGTGTTTTCTTTCAAAATAACTTGAAATATTAACTGAACCTATTACAGCATGAATTGGATGACAATACATGTTCTGGTAAAGCTTAGGTGCAGGAAGAAGTCTCGAGACTGCATTTAACCTAGTGCATCACTGTTATGAAAATTGCTACCCTGCACTGTCTTAAAATCACCATTGTCCATATTGATCTGCTGCTTAACTTCCTGCTCATTTGTTGACAACACACGTGACTCAAAAGGCTATGAATCATTTGTGGACATTTTAGTTCCATCCAGCCATTATCCAAACCGCTTATCCTGCTCTCAGGGTCGCAGGGATGCTGGAGCCTATCCCAGCAGTCATTGGGCGGCAGGCGGGGAGACACTGTGATGGCCTTGCAGCCTGTCCAGGGTGACATTTTAGTTGTCTTTCCTAATAGTATAGTATAAAAAGGGACCGCATATTATACTGCAGGGCACTGATAACTGCACACTTAATTCCCAATTGTATTGGAATGATGCAAAAATCAATCTGTGGACATTTTTCTCTTGGTAAAGCGTCCTCTCTTGCAGGGCAGATTAAAATATGTTCTTGTGATTCTACAGCAACACAGGCTACAGCTTTTGACAATCAAAAAGTCCTTTGTGCTTAGAAAAAGGCTAAATTGGATTAAAATTAGAAGTGACCTTTGGATAACCTTTTACAAAATATATTCAGTCAATGTGAATGATCAGGTATGGCCCCATTATGAAAATTACAACTTTAAAATGCTTCCACTGAGATAAATTCAGCTACTTAATGACAAGTTCATCCATTACTCTGTGCTACAGACAAAGCAAGCCAGCACTATAGGACACAAAGGATGTATTAAAAAAAAAAGTTTTTTTTTATAAAAATTTAAAATATAAAAAACAATGCTATTAAACAGGATGATGTGCCAAACACATCTACAGGAAAATGGTTAGACAATTTGTCTTTAAACAAAGACTTCTGTGCAAATGTTTGTTTGTCCGAGTCAAGGAAAGTAGGTCCTTAATTATTCGATGAAAAAGTTGATTTTAAAATCTAACTGTTCATAATACCACCTGTTAATTCAGCTAACAATGCTGAAACATAATCCTAAAATACATAGAGAACTACATGTTTAACTAACTGTATTACTAAGTTTCAGAATCTGTTAGGCTTGACCAGAATGTTAAATAAATCCAGAATTTAACTTACATTTAATCAAAAACAGGACGTAATGGCAATGTCACTTTGATGCAAAAATGAGACGCCTCATTTACTCTGATGCTTTTGACAGTGCACAATAGAATTATGGAAGTAGCAAAAATAACAAATTACACACTAAAGTGATTAAATCAATTGGGATTGAAAAAATGCTATCATAATCAATGTTGCATCAAATAAAATCAATAATGTTGTTAGTCAATTCATTCGCCTTAACATTTATTGAATCTCAAGCAATTTAAATGGTTCAGTTCATTGCAATTCCAATCGCCACCACTTGTTTTAATTCATTGCTGAGTTCGTGCCCACATTTAATTCTATGCTGCATTCAATGCCACTTAATTTGATTCAATACTATTTCAAATGTAAGTCAATCCTGTTCATCCCTTTGACGTAGTGTACATCTATGCACATGATGATCAACATATATAATCATTGTTTAAATCACATGACCAAAATGTTGCGGCCACCATTTTGAAGACCAGATGATGACTGACAACTCCTCTGCACCCATTCAATTTGACAGTAAACAGTGGTGCGCAAAATTACCTCCAATGGTCAATATAAACAAAAAATAACATTCAAGTTAGATGTGACCTGCAGAAGTTACCCCCAGAACTTTCCGTCCCGTCTCTCCCAAAATGAAGCTTTATACTTACTGTAATGAGTAATGGGGTCACCTGAAATTTCTAGTAATTCATCAATACAAATAATAATTATAATAATAATAAAAATACCACACACGATTTAAAAGAACTCACTTCCCCTCATAAAAACCGACTTCTCGGCATATCTTGATTCACGCAATCACATGTGACCAACGATGAAATGTATCTGTCAATAAATGTTGTATCCAGATGAACTGATTCAACCTTCTTTGATTAACAAATATTGTGATTTATTGTACTTTTATTGCTATTGCACTTAATTAAAACATTATTATTATATTACATTAGTGAACAGTGTGAATATAAAATTAGAAATTTTGCTGTTCATATTTGTGCACATCCAGGAAGTAATGGTGATCTATATTGTCTATTAAAAGGGGAACTGCTTTGATATAATTCATATTTACAAGGAAAATGGCCTTTCCCTGTTCAGAGAGCCTATCCCACGGTTACTACAAGTACCAGTAAGCCTTGCACAAGGACTCAACCCCTCTAGACTCACCAGCTAAAATTATAACGCTTCTAATACGCCTGCACTCTCTCTCCCTTGAAAAGGCAATTTGTGCATACGAATAGGATTAAACTCACCACTCTACTCCAGCCTCATTCATCTACAGTCAGAAATACCTATTGACACCAATGGCCAGTTTCACCTCTCATTTTCTCTCTTTCCCACAGACAAAGGAATTTAGATGACTGCCATGTTGTTAAAAATGTATTCTGCACATAATTTGCAATATCTGAATAGTATTTTATGTATTAAATATTGTTATCATTTCACAGAGAATGGAAAAATAGCATTTTTTGTTAATGAGGCATCTCAAATGATATGAAGCTCATGATTAGATGAAATGAAGCTAGTTCAATGACTCGATCAACAGGATGGATTTTACATTATATCATCAACATCAGTTATGATATGAATCTTTTCTGAAAGTTATTCATCTCTTCCTGTCAGTGTAGTGGGCAAGGCCAGAAATGCCTATCTCTCCGCCCTTATAGTGCTTTTCTTTAAAATTGTGATGCTTTCCATTGCTCCAAAGTTATGTGGACTGGCATGGTCTAAATTAATTATAATAAATCAATGATAGATCTTACAATTTTACAAAATCAAATCAAATAGAGGTAGTGAAAGCAACAATGAATCAAAAGAAGCAGTGGCAGTTAGAATTGCAGTAAATTTAATTATTTAAATTGTGAATAAGTAAATGTCAAGGTGATCAAATGGAATTATAAAGTGAAAAATAAATACTTTAATTTTACCACTAAGCAATCATTTAATTTTGCAGTGTTTTAATAGCCTACTTCAATGTTTGACACAAATTGGATTTTATTTGGTGTAACATTTAATATGAAATTTGTTATTCAACCCATCATTTAATTTGATAGTTATTATCCAATTCTTGGTTTAATTTATTATTTTTGCTACCCCTCGTAAGATTAGGCTGAATAAAACAGAAAGCAAACAGTTGAATGTTAGAAAGAGACTATCTAAATTCAAAATATCTTTGTGGCTCATATTTCTGCTGTCTGTTGATGTTGTAGTCTCTTCTTTACTTCCATTGTCTTTTACAAATGTTCTGTTTAACATCTGGTTCTGTTCGTTTGTTGAGTTTATTGATGTCAGTGATAATGAGGGGATTCAAGTGTCAATTTCTTTTGGGGGGGGCGAGGGGTTTCCCCCTTTTTTCTCCCCATTTGTACGTGACCAATTACCCCTCTCTTCCAAGCCGTCCCGGTCGCTGCTCCACCCCCTCTGTCAATCCGGGGAGGGCTGCAGACTACCACATGTCTCCTCCGATACATATCGTGTCGCCAGCTGCTTCTTTTCACCTGACAGTGAGGAGTGTCACCAGGGGGACGTAGCGCATGGGAGGATCACATTATTCCCCCCAGTTCCCCCTCCTCCCTGAACAGGCTCCCTGACCAACCAGAGGAGGCGCTAGTGCAGCGACCAGGACACATACCCACATCCGGCTAACCACCCACAGACACGGCCAATTGTGTCTGTAGGGACCCCCGACCAAGCCGGTGGTAACATGTGGATTTGAACCGACGATCCCCGTGTTGGTAGGCAACGGAATAGACAGCCACGCCACCTGTACGTCCCAACTGTCAATATTTTATGTAAAGCATTTTGAGTTTTAGTAATATTTTGGAAACTGTTCAAACTGTGCTGAAAGCCTTTGCATTAGTGCGTAATGTAGAGGAATAAAAATAGCATAAATGGCATGTTAACCTCATTCTCTTGTATTATAGAGTCATGACAAGGTATTATAGGCAAGGTATTGACATGTTCATAAGTATGAACATCACACTCTGGGAAAAATGCATAATGTCATAAACATTAATAACACTAAAATATATATCAAAAGGAGTGGCAAAGACAGCAACATGTGTCATATGCATAACCACAGTACACAGCAAGCTTTCATTAGTTCATGTGTGAGATTTTTAGCCTGATGTGAGGAAAGCCCCATTGAATCCTGGGCTTTCACATGGGAAAACAACATGAATTGGTTTTGCTTCATTTTACCAGCCTTCAGCATAACTATGGCAAGTCTACCACCTCCAGTGCAGCTCCCAAATGCAGAGGAATGTCAGATATGATATCATTTAAGAATCACACCAAAGGCCAGTTTGAGATTGTGTGGTGAAATAATCACGCGTTACTGTGTTGTGTGTGGATAACCCATCACATGAGAGGTTGGATGTTGGCTTATGGTGTTGGTTTTATGGTAATGTGACCTTATCTGCTTGACTGCTCCCTGTTCAACAATGGATTTGCATGTTCATAATTTATGTCATAAAATGACACCTGCCATTTGGTCAGCTTCTTAATGAGCCCTGGAGACATATCTCCAAACGTCTCTGTTTACATAATGACACACTGACCGCTTCACTTGTTCACACCAAAAGACAAATAAGCCCACCATTGACTCGGGGCACTATACCCTTTTCATGTTTCACTTCATAAACTTTAACCCCCCCCCCACACGTGTGTGTGTGTGTGTGTGTGTGTGTGTGTATGTGTGTGTGTGTGTGTGTGTGTGGGGGGGGGGGGTTTAGCCAGTGTTTCAGTGTATTTTGTGGCAGTGCAGGCCTCAAGCTGACTACTTTGGGTTTACTGCTCATTGTTCACAATGTGATGCTTATTTAACAACATCACATAAATCAGATCATTGTTGTAACTGCATCACTCATTACCTGTTTTAATATTCACTCACTGGCCACTTTATTAGGCACACCTGTCCAACTGCTCGTTAACGCAAATTTCTAATCAGCCAATCACATGGCAGCGACTCAATGCATTTAGGCATGTAGACATGGTCAAGACGATCTGCTGCAGTTCAAACCGAGCATCAGAATGGGGAAGAAAGGTGATTTAAGTGACTTTGAACGTGGCATGGTTGTTGGTGCCAGACGGGCTGCTCTGAGTATTTCAGAAACGGCTGATCTACTGGGATTTTCACGCACAACCATCTCTAGGGTTTACAGAGAATGGTCCGAAAAAGAGAAAATATCCAGTGAGCGGCAGTTCTGTGGGCGAAAATGCCTTGTTGATGCCAGAGGTCAGAGGAGAATGGCCAGACTGGTTCGAGCTGATAGAAAGGCAACAGTAACTCAAATAACCACTCATTACAACTGAGGTATGCAAAAGAGCATCTCTGAACGCACAACACATCGAACTTTGAGGCAGATGGGCTACAGCAGCAGAAGACCACACCGGGTGCCACTCCTGTCAGCTAAGAACAGGAAACTGAGGCTACAATTCGCACAGGCTCACCAAAATTGGACAATAGAAGATTGGAAAAACGTTGCCTGGTCTGATGAGTCTCGATTTCTGCTGCGACATTCGGATGGTAGGGTCAGAATTTGGCGTCAACAGCATGAAAGCATGGATCCATCCTGCCTTGTATCAACGGTTCAGGCTGGTGGTGGTGGTGTAATGGTGTGGAGGATATTTACTTGGCACACTTTGGGCCCCTTAGTACCAATTGAGCATCGTGTCAATGCCACAGCCTACCTGAATATTGTTGCTGACCATGTCCATCCCTTTATGACCACAGTGTTCCCATCTTCTGATGGCTACTTCCAGCAGGATAACGCGCCATGTCATAAAGCGCGAATCATCTCAGACTGGTTTCTTGAACATGACAATGAGTTCACTGTACTCAAATGGCCTCCAGTCACCAGATCTCAATCCAATAGAGCACCTTTGGGATGTGGTGGACTGGGAGATTCGCATCATGGATGTGCAGCCAACAAATCTGCAGCAACTGCGTGATGCTATCATGTCAATATGGACCAAACTCTCTGAGGAATGTTTCCAGTACCTTGTTGAATCTATGCCACGAAGGATTAAGGCAGTTCTGAAGGCAAAAGGGGGTCCAACCCGGTACTAGCAAGGTGTACCTAATAAAGTGGCCAGTGAGTGTATATTCATGTTTTTATCCTTGAATTACAAACCCCAATTCCGATGAAGTTGGGACGTTGTGTAAAACGTGAATAAACACAGAATACAATGATTTGCAAATCCTCTTCGACCTATATTCAATTGAATACACTACAAAGACAAGCTATTTAATGTTCAAACTGATAAACTTTATTGTTTTTTTCAAATATTCACTCATTTTGAATTTGATGCCTGCAACACGTTCCAAAAAAGCTGGGACAGGGGCAACAAAAGACTGGGAAAGTTGAGGAATGCTCAAAAAACACCTGTTTGGAAAATTCCACAGGTGAACAGGTTAATTGGAAACAGGTGAGTGTCATGATTGGGTATAAAAGGAGCATCCCCGAAAGGCTCAGTCGTTCACAAGCAAGGATGGGGTGAGGTTCACCACTTTGTGAACAACTGCGTGAGCAAATAGTCCAACAGCTTAAGAACGTTTCTCAACGTACAATTGCAAGGAATTTGGGGATTTCATCATCTACAGTCCCTAATACCATCAAAAGATTCAGAGAATCCAGAGAAATCTCTGCACGTAAGCGGCAAGGCTGAAAACCAACATTGAATGCTCGTGACCTTCGATCCCTCAGGCGGCACTGCATTAAAAACCGACATCATTCTGTAAAGGATATTACCACGTGGGCTCAGGAACACTTGGGAAAACCATTGTCAGTTAACACAGTTCGTCGCTACATCTACAAGTGCAAGTTAAAACTCTACCATGCAAAGCGAAAGCCATATATCAACAACACCCAGAAACGCCGCCGGCTTCTCTGGGTCCGAGCTCATCTGAGATGGACTGACGCAAAGTGGAAAAGTGGGCTGTGGTCTGACGAGTCCACATTTCAAATTGTTTTTGGAAATCATGGACGTCATGTCCTCTGAGTTAAAGAGGAAAAGGACCATCCAGATCGTTATCAGCGCAAAGTTCAAAAGCCAGCATCTGTGATGGTATGGGGGTGTGTTAGTGCCCATGGCATGGGTAACTTGCACATCTGTGAAGGCACCATTAATGCTGAAAGGTACATACAGGTTTTGAAGCAACATATGCTGCCATCCAAGCGACGTCTTTTTCAGGGATGTTCCTGCTTATTTCAGCAAGACAATGCCAAGCCACATTCTGCACGTGTTACAACAGTGTGGCTTCGTAGTAAAAGAGTGCGGTACTAGACTGGCCTGCCTGCAGTCCAGACCTGTTTCCCATTGAAAATGTGTGGCAAATTATGAAGTGCAAAATATGACAACGGCGACCCCGGACTGTAGAGCAACTGAAGTCGTACATCAAGCAAGAATGGTAAGAATTCCACCTACAAAGCTTCAACAATTAGTGTCCTCAGTTCCCAAACGCTTATTGAGTGTTGTTAAAAGGAAAAGTGATGTAACACAGTGGTGAACATGCCCCTGTCCCAGCTTTTTTGGAACGTGTTGCAGGCATCAAATTCAAAATGAGTGAATATTTGCAAAAAGAAACAATAAAGTTTATCAGTTTGAACATTAAATATCATGTCTTTGTAGTGTATTCAATTGAATATAGGTCGAAAAGGATTTGCAAATCATTGTATTCTGTTTTTATTTACGTTTTACGCAACGTCCCAACTTAATTGGACTGGGGTTTGTAAGATCCTCCTTTTTTGGGGGGGGGGGACGGGTTCCCCCCTTTTCTCCCCAATTGTATCCGGCCAATTACCCCACTCTTCCGAGTCGTCCCGGTTGCTGCTCCACCCCCTCTGTCGATCCGGGGAGGGCTGCAGACTACCACATGCCTCCTCCGATACATGTGGAGTCGCCAGCTGCTTCTTTTCACCTGACAGTGAGGAGTTTCTCCGGGGGGACTTAGCATGTGGGACGATCACGCTTTTCCGCCCAGTTCCCCCTCCTCCCCTAAAAGGCACCCCGACTGACCAGAGGAGGCACTAGTGCAGCAACCAGGACACATACCCACATCCGGCTTCCCACCCACAGACAAGGCCAATTGTGTCTGTAGGGACGCCCGACCAAGCCGGCGGTAACGCGGGGATTCGAGCTGGCGATCCCTTTGGTGGTAGGCAACGGAATAGACCGTTATGCTATCCGGATACCCCAAAAAGAGTTTATTTGACAATTGGTTAATTAAAGCTAAACTATATAACTTTGGAGAAAATGAGCAAGAGTGGGCTAAATTTTAAAAGTGCACAGTCAAAAAAAAAAAATCCACTCCGCCTCTCTCTGCTTCTTCTTTCTTTCCTGTTATCCCCATTCCAAACCAGGCTTGTACATGCAGAGGTCTGCTTCTCATAACTGGCAAATTTGTGTTTTCATCGATAATCTATTCATGGTAGTTTATTTTTTTCCAGCAAATGTCTTTGTTATACAACATTGTTGTTGTTAAGCACTTTTGTATTTATTCTCATAACTATTCTTTTACTGACACCAACATTCAAGTCCAGGTCATTTGTATAGCCCATACACACATCGCAAAGTATTCCCTATAGGGTTTTACGATCAGTGCAATATAAACCACCTCCTATTCTTAGTTCAACTTCAACTTTATTGTCCCATGTATTTAGAATATAATCACATTTCTGTGCTCTGTCTCTCTCTGTCTTAACACAAGGGACACAAGGAAACACCATCCAAAAAAATAAAATAAAAAACAGACTGTATACACAATTAATCCATACATTATATACACAATATACAGTACATGATAACGTAAGGCGCATATGTATGCATCAGCTGTTCAGCAACCGAACTGCCTGTGGAAAGAAAACTATTACGGAGACAGGTGGTGTGTGATTTGGTGCTGAGTTAATGACTTTTAGATGGAAGGAGCAAGAACAAAGCATGAGACCCTTAACTGGGATGAGGAAAAACTCCACAAGAAATATTTATCAGGAAATAAAAATGGGAGAAAAGTCAGGAAATGCAAAAGAGGAGGGATCCCTCTTCCAGGGCCGACACACATGCATTAGGTGTTGAATGCACAGAGTAGACGAGACTAACAAACTTAAAATGTACAACCAGAGATTAAACACAGAGCGAGGTCATGGAGAATGCATACAGTTAATGCATATGATTTAATAATTCATTAATTTGTTCATTACTCAAACCACTTATGCTACTCGATCGCGGGATGCTGGAGCCTAACCCTGCAGTCATTGGGCGGCAGGTGGAAGGACACCCTGGGCAGGCCATCACAAGGCCGATACACACACACACACACACACACACACACACACACACACACACACACACACACACACACACATTCGCACCTAGGGACAATTTAGTATTGATGACCTACATGTCGTTGGACTGTGGGAGGAAACCAGAGCACCCGGAGGAAACCCACGCTTATCCTGCTCTTAGGTTTGCAGGGATGCTGGAGCCTATCCCAGCAATCATTAGGTGGCAGGCGGGGAGACACCCTGGACAGGCTACCAGGCCTTCACAGGGCCCACACACACACGCACACATTCACACCTAGGGACAAGTTTAGTACTTCCGATTCACCTGACCTACATGTCTTTGGACTGTGGGAGGAAACCGGAGCACCCGGAGGAAACCCACGCATACACGGGGAGAACATGCAAACACCACACAGAAGACGATCCCCAAGGTTGGACTACCGCTGGGCTTGAACCCAGGACCTTCTTACCATGAGGCGACCGTGGTAACCACTGCACCACCGTGCCGCCCTGAGTCAGAACGAGTTAGAGAGAGAGGAAATAAAAGCAAAAGAAGAAAAAGAAAAAAAGTCAAAGATCCACTGATAGTAAAACCCTCCCAGAAGAGGGTAATTGTGACAAGGCTAGATGGAAGTCAGATTAACAAAGAAGTAAAAGGTATATTCGGAAGATAATGAGAAAAGATGGGTTTTCAGTTTACATTTGAGTCTACAGAATCAGACTCTCTCGTGTCAGCAGGGAGACATTTACAAAGAAAGGGGGCATGGTAAGAAAAGGCTTTGTAGCGTGCAGACCTCTTTTTAACTCTGGGAATGGAGTGGAGGCCGGCACTCTTGAGAATGAAGGGCACTAGATGGTAGATAAGGCTGTATGTGGTCTAACAAGATTGAAAGGGCAAGTCCATTAAGTGTTTTATTGATTAATGATAGCGCTTTAAAGTCAGATGTAGCATGAATAGCCAGCCAAATAAAGGGAGGCTAGAATGGGAGTGATGTGGTCAAATATTGTGGAGTTACTTAATATTCTGACAGCAGCGTTTTGAACAGCTGAATGTTTTTAGTGCTAGCATGTAGCAGGCCAGAAAAAAGGACATTGCAGTAATCTATTCTGGATGAAACAAAAGCATGGATCAGGGTCTCATCAGCTATTGACAGAATGGACTGAGTTTTAGCAATATTTCATAAGTGGAAAAAAAAGCAGTCTTATTATTTCTCAAGTGAAATTTAAAAAATAGGGTGTGGTCATGAATAACATGGCTGTGGAACTTTTCAGAACTTTGCAATATCACGCAGATCTAAAGAGGCACCGTTACTTAATCATATTGGTGACTTAGTCAAGCGGGACCGATAACCAGCATCTCATTGGGCCTCATTCATGAATGAATGAATATTGGGCCTCATTCCAGTAGGCTCTGGAGCAGCTTTTTCCACCAAGCAGCCAGGCTTTTGAACAAGAACATTAAAGACACTAAGCCTGGTGCCGGACTGACTGGGACTGACCTATGGTCTTCAGTGGATCATCAGTTTACACACACATATACACACACACACACACACACAGCTTGGCATACACAAACACACACGAATATGCAAACAACTACATACGCGTGCACATTTATTAAGGCTGGGCCTACACACACATACACACACACAGCACCTTACGTACACCACACACTTACTATTTCTGCTTTTTTTTCTGCTTTGTTGTTATTTTAGTACCATTGTTGATGCAGTGTTGAGGAGCCAAAACACAAGAATTTTACTCTCTTGTACTTGTATAATGAGACGTAACAAATAAAGAATCTTGACTTCATGAATTGGTGTCTAGATTCAGGGCTTAGAGAATAAAAGCAGATACGAAAAGGTGAGTCTTGAGTGTTGTTTTGAAGGAGGCGGTTGAGTATTTTTTGTGGGGATAAGGAGGCTGGCATCGGCTTATCAAGAGGTTGGGTGTGGGAGTGTGTTGTATGAGCAGCAAGGAAAGGTAGGAGGGGGCCATGTGATGGATAGCTTTATAGGTGAAGAGGAGGTGTTTGAAATGGAAATCAGGTGATGTGGATTGCTATTTTCATTTGGCGAAGGAAGATGAGCCTACTGTAAACGGCTTCACCTGAGAACTGCTGAGCGGAGCTGTTGAATTGCGTGAACAAGTTGATTGACAGCCAGGAGATCCACCCCTTTCCTTTTAAGCTTCTCTGATTGGTTAGAATAGTGAGGCCATCCTCGGGCCAGATAATGTTAACAAAGCAATGAATGTGGAGGCAAAGCCTGTCTCTGAGAGACAAGGTAGAACAAGTAGAATTTGTTGGTTGTGGTTTGTAAACATAATGAATGATGGCTTAATGACACCAGAAGTGCACACTCCCTGATCACAGTTGCCAGAATACATCCCAGTGTAAAGGCCAGCTCCACGTAGCTCTCCATTCCCACCCTCTCCTTCAGTGCTCGTTAGCGGGTGAAAGCCAACCCCATATTCACTCTCATTTTGGAATGAGCATTGTCCACTTAGCGTTTCAACTTGCTATCCATCCATCCATTATCCAAGCCACTTATCCGAAGTCGGGTTGCAGGATGGTGGAGCCTATCCCAGCAGTGTTTTGGTGTCAGGCGGAGAGACACCCTGGACAGGCTGCCAGTCCACCACAGCGCTGACACATTCACACCTAGGGACAATTTAGCAAGTCTGATTCACCTGATCTACATGTCTTTGTACTGTGGGAGGAAACCCGAGCACCCGGGGGAACCCACGCAGATACAGGGAGAACATGCAAATGCCACACAGAGGATGACCTGGGATGACCCCCAAGGTTGGACAACCCCGGTGTTTGAACCCAGAACCTTCTTGCTGTGATGTGACCATGCTAACCACTCCACCACCATGCCGCCCTCACCTTACTATATTTACACCTTTTCAGTGCTCTGTCCACCATTGTCATAGGTTCCTCTTGGATGCGTGCTTACGATCTCGATCTAGCACCTGGTCACTGCATTTTTATAGAGTCCTGATGCCCAAAGGTTAACACCCAGAAAGGTCCCGTACACAGTAAAATAAGATTCATCCATTATCCAAACCGCTTATCCTGCTCTCAGGGTAGCGAGAGCAAAATAAGAAAATACAGGCAGAGGACAGGGTCTCTGCAGATACAGAAGCCACCACACACATCTAGTGGGTCATAAGTGATTATTAAGAGAGATTACTTTTATTTGAGTCTATACATTGATTTTTAGGAAAATCCAACTCTTCTACCTTAAAGTAAAACTGTAGACCGTTGTGTTGATTCTCAATGGATTTGCAGTACAAGCAATCCTCTCACATAACAGGAAGTAGTTTAATGTTAATATTGGAAACGTTGCTTAATGCAGCTTTTATTTATGCCATCATAAATGTCATCTCATCAATTTTTGTAGAACACGCATCCACATTTTCAGTAAACACACACCTCTACAGTGGTCACAACTTCTCCTTTGTTGCCCTGCTTGCCCCTTCAGTTCTCTTGTCTTATTTTACTTTCACCTCAGTTAACCTTAAACTAGAGCCAAGTCATTTAACCATAATATTCCTGGCACTGTATGCTTCCTCTTTTCTATTCCACCATCTACCTGCCTCTGTCGAGATGGATTGCAGCAATCACAGTCAAATATTAAACAGAGCAGCACTCAGGATGGAGGAATACAATAGAGAAAGGTTAATAATTGAGGTAAATGAGAAAAATAAACAAGTTTACAAGTAAACAAATAATTGATAACAAATAGACATCATGATGATGTAGACTCATATTCCCATTTTAAATGGGATGGCTCGGGAATACTGCCTTTTGCTCGCTTGCTAAGCCATTTAATAAACAACTTTGTCTAAAAGTTGAGATAAGCCGTGCACGACTTTTGCCTGTACTGTGTGTATTCTTTCTGCCCTCAAGATCTATAATAACAATTGGGTTGCTGTGATTAATAGGGGCTCGTGTTGAATTTAAATCAAGTGGAGTGGTCTGAGCAATCACATTCTTTGTTAATGTACCTTTTCAGCAGTCAGATTTAATTAATTTTTGGAGTTAAAACAAAGGCCCACTGAGATCATTGTAGCAAACAATTTACTTCACTGTCAGACTCACTGTCAGGTTTCTGTGTGGCGTAATGCTTGACTGCAAAAGATGGGCTGGTTAAAGTCAGGACATTAAGGCTCTTTAAGTTACCATTTACAATTATGACTGTAATTGTTCTTATAATACATATGTGTCAAAGTATGCTTCATTGTTAGTTTCCATGTATTTTATAGTTTTTCACTGGCAATTTGCATTTCCGCTAAAAACTAAGAGACAACTGCAAGTAAACTGAGAGACTTTGAGACTGATCTTAAATCATCAGACTCCAACTCTAGTCGCACACACCTTGAACATGTTGTTTAACTGTATTGTACATTAGCTGTGTTGTATGTCTGCTTTTTTATATATCTATATATATATTATTTTTTATATTATCTTTATCTTTTTTATCTTTTTCTACATTATTTGTAAATTCTGTGTATATTTTCTTGTTTGTTTGCTCTTGTTCTTGTATATTAACTATGTTGTATATTCATATTTTTATTTTTTTGTACTATTTTATTCTAGGATGCGTAACAACATCAGGCAAAGGGACTGCTGATGGAAACTAGCCTATTAGGTAATTTGGGTACATTTACATTTGTTTTGAAAGTTGATTAATGTACACTGTCCCTTCCCAAATAAACGTAAAAAATAAAATAAAAATAAATTTAAAAAAATTCTAGCCAACATGTAGGCAAGAGCTCTGATTCATATTCATATAAATATTCATATAAATAGAAACTCCTCAGCCATTAGCCAATAGCATAATGACCAACTGAGCCATTATAGCAGTACAAAAGTGCAGCCATCCAAATTGGAGTCTCATCTATGCCAGCAATATTAAAATGGGATATGTTTAACTGACCCTGACCCTGAGCCGGATAAGCGGTTTGGATAATGGATGTATGGATGGCTATATTTAACTGCAAGTGAGTATAGGGGCTGAAAGACTTGATATCTTTATTTCCTGTTCTGCCTGAATGTTCTCAACACAATAATTTCTGTGTTTATCAATTGAAATTTGAAAATAAATTGGAAATCCAAAACTTTTTCAAACTCACTGCAACTGCCTTGATCAAAAGGGACTTTCTCTCAATTTTGTAATTCATTTTATTTCTGTGTTCTTGGATAACACAATGAACACTTGTAACCATATTGCACTAAATGTATTTTTGACTGAATCAGGGAATTTTAGGTTGATTTTATTGACATAATTTCTGATAAACAAATGAGCCTTTTCTATAGATGTCATAACATTATTATCATTAATTCTGTCACACATGATCTATGTTTGCGCCATGAAAGTTCCTCTTGGGTGGTTTTCCAGTCATATACGTCATACACAACCCATTAGCTTTGGAGCAGTTCCATATTTTAACCTTGTTAACAAGGCCCACTGCATCGGACTTATAGGCAAATGCTAGGGGTGGAAGATGCTCTTAGGGGTGCATAACTTTGACTATGCACCTCTATCAATATAGTATAAACACATTTTCAAATGTATACATTATACACGAGCAAAATCATTTTTCTTGGTTAGATCTTGGATTTGGCACTGTCCCTCTTTCTCACTATTAATATGCAGTGATTAAGGGGGGGGGGGGACTCACCACACTAATCTACCTCTCCTGACTGAGGGACTTCTGCTGTTGATGTTGATGATGGAGACAAGTCTAAAAGGCCAAAATTATCTGGTGCCCAGGGTAGAAAAAGAAAGAAAGGGGAGGAAGAAAAACATGAAAAAGATAAAGGTAGCAAACTGGCTTCAGAATTAGAGAAGTAGCCATACTTGCCATCAAATAACAAGACTACCATGTAATGTCTGACAACTTTCCTATATGAAAAGAAGCCGGCAGAAATCCATCCTAACATTTAGCTTTGAGAATTTCTGCCACTCTCCCCGTAACAGTAGCTGCTGCAGAGGAGCTTCTCTAAACTTAAACTGATAAAAACATATATGTGGTCTACCATGGGGCAAGAGGGTCTAACTGGACTTTCTATAGTAAGTATAAACCACCAAGTTTCACAACAGCTATCATAGGATGACATAATCAGTGACTTCACTGCAAGAAAAGCTAGAAGGGTCCAGCTGTAGAGAATGGCTCTAGTTTCAATGTCTTACCTTTTTTATTGATTCATGTTTCTTAACTTCTCTATTTTTCTGTATCTATATTTAACCACAACAACCTAATGTAAAGAAGTGTAAACAATCGATATATTAATGTACCTTTTTTTAATGTGTTTTATTGAGTCATTTTTATAATTGTCTTTTATTTACCATTAGCTCATTCTGTTCACATACCTGACTGTACTTAAATACTTTTTTTTTTGGTAAATATATTTTATTGATTTTCAAATTTTTAATCCCACAAGAATTGCTATCCAAGGTCTTAGCTAAGCGCCTGAAGAGTGTGATTCCAAATATTGTTTCATCTGATCAAACAGGATTTATTCAAGGCTGGGACTCTTACTCAAATCTAACAAAGCTATTCAATGTTGTCCAATCGGACCGGTCAAAGTGCCCAGAAGTCATGATTTCACTTGATGCTGAGAAGGCCTTTGACCAGGTCGAGTGGAAATATCTATTTCTCACCCTTAAATGCTTTTTTAAACCTTATTTCTTGTTCATTTTAACCTTAGTGTAAACTGGGGCTTACAGAGCTTCTTTTTTTTCTAAATAATGTGCAATTTTATTGAATAACAAGAAAATAGTATTGATATTATTTATTAGTTGTGCTTCTCCCTACATTTTTTCCTTTTTTCTAGTCTCTAAGGAAATTACCAGCGGGGAATTTCTGGTCACAAGGAGGTGGCACAGACAATCTTGCCTAGGGTGCCATGTTAGCTAGGGCATGCCCTACTTGATGACATCACATTTCTTAGTTCTCTGCCCACCATCATTTTGGAAAAGCTACTCATGCTTAAAAATATTAAGCTTCCTTAAGTCACTTATGAATATTTAATATATTAATTCTCATATCCTATATTCCCCAGTATTTTTTTTTTAACGTAACATCAACCCACTGCTAGAATCAGTTGTGCTACATACACCCTTTTCCCATCTTTAAAAATGCTTAGAAACCAAGAATGGTGTATGTTGGGAAGGGGGGAGTCTGTCCAACTTCTGCAGACAAGAAAGGACGTGTGGTTGGTTTGTAGCAGACTTTCTCTCTAAACAGTGGGAGCATATGACATTCTTTTTTTTTTTTGCGTGTGTGTGTGTGTATGTATATATATATATATATATATATATATATATATATATATATATATATATATATATATATATATGCTGTAATGTTTTATTTTTGAGACATCTCATTCCTGGTTCAATTTACAAGGTAATCTGGGAGTAGCCACTGGGGGACGCTCAGTTTGTTGATATGCCTGGTTGAACAGCTGTTTGGGCTGCCGTTGTTGGTCATGGTGGCCATTTTAGGTCACAACGTTTTTGATATGTTAAAGGTGACGAAAGACAGCCAAGAGAAAATAAATTCTGCACTGCTCGGACCCAAGAACGCCGACTCCTGTCCGTTTTCTCCTGACTCCAACCACACCAATCAAATAACACAACGCAGAGGGAGACAGGGAGGAGGCAAAAATACAGGGCTAGGGAGCCGGCCTGCAGAACCAAGGGCTACATATATATATATATATATATATATGTGTGTGTGTGTGTGTGTGTGTGTGTGTGTGTGTGTGTGTGAATATCTGTGTATATATCTGTGTATATATCTGTATATATATATATATATATATCTGTGTATATATCTGTGTGTGTATATATCTGTGTGTATATATATATATATCTGTGTATATATCTATATATATATATATCTGTGTATATATCTGTGTATATATATATATATATCTGTGTATATATCTGTGTGTATATATATATACGGACATACTACTCCTCTGATTCAAAGAAAGTTGAACCAGTTCATCTGGGAACAACGTTTCTTGACAGATATTTTTCATCACTCAACTAAGTGACCTCTTCACTCTAACTGACTGCAGGTATCCCACCCTTATGAAAATACAGTTGCATAACGACTGAAACCAGTGACCAGTTTCATGTGCAAATATGGGTGTGACCATTAACTAGAGTTTCAATGGCCATGTGTACTGTTCACACAGGATTTGCATTTCCGGCAGCCATACCAACATGTACCCTGGCTCTGCCAAATGACGGAAGCTAAGCTTGGATGGGAGACTTCCCGGGAAAACTGAGTTGCTGCCGCAAATGGTGTTGGTGGGCCAGTTGGGGCCAGTCTTCCCTCTGATTCTAATAAAAAAAAACAAATATCAAACACCAGTGCAGTGATGGGGACACTGTGCTGTAGGAGATGCTGTCCTTTGAATAAACGTTAAAAAACTGAGGTCCTGACTCACTGTGGTCATTAAGATCCAATGGCACTTATCGCAAAGAGTAAGGGGTTCCCGATGTCCTGGTAAAATTCCCAACCTGGCTGTCTCCATCTGGCCACCAAATCATCCCCCCATGTAATTGGCTCAGTGATTCTTCCCCCTCCACCTCAAGCTGATGTTTGGCGAGTGTTCTGGTGCAAAATGGCTGCTGTGCATCACCCAGGTGGGTGCTACATATTGGTGGTGTTTGAAGTGAGTTACCCCATTCACTGTGAAGCGCTTTAGGTGTCTAGAAAAGCGCTATATAAATGTAATCCATTATTATTATTGTTCTTATTATTATTATTAGTATTATTATTATTATTGTTCATTCATTCATTTATCTTCAGCTGCTTCTCTGGGGTAGGGTCGCGGTCGCAGCAAGCTAAGTAGGGCACTACAGACGTCCCTTTCCTCAGCAATGCCCTCCAGCTCCTCCTGGGCGATCCCAAGGCGTTCACAGGCCAGATTGGACATGTAGTCCCTCCAGCGAGTTCTGTGTCTACCCTGGGATCTCCCCCCAGGGTAGACACATATTTGGATGAAGATTCGCCCTGAGATGCTGAAGACTCTGGACATTGTTGGGCTGTCTTGGTTGACATGCCTCTTCAGTGTCGCGTTGAGGTCAGGGGCAGTACCTGTGGAGCTGCAGACTGGAGTGGCGGTTCCCATATTTAAAAAGGGGGACCGGAGGGTATGCTCCAATTATCGGGGCATCACATTGCTCAGCCTCTCTGGGAAAGTCTACCCTAGGGTGATGGAAAGGAGGCTCCGACCAACTGTCAAACCTCGGATCCAGGAGGAACAACGCGAATTCCATCCTGGCCGTGGAACAATGGACCAACTCTTTACCCTTGTAGAAGTGCTGAGGGGCACATGGGAGTTTGACCAGCCACTCTACATGTGTTTTGTGGACTTGGAGAGGGCTTACGACCGTGAAACCCGGGGCACTCTGTGGGGGGTACTGCGGAAGTATGGGGTTCCAGGGCAATTGCTACAAGCCATCCAGTCCTAGTATAACCAAAATGAGAGCAGTGTCCGCATTCTCAGTACAAAGTGAAACACATTTTTAGTTGGTGTTGGACTCTGTCGAAGTTTTCCCTTATCTCTGATTCAGTTTGTGAAATTCATGGACAGGATCTTAAGGCGCAGCCAAGATGAGGAATGTGTCCGTTTTGGAAACCTCAGAATTGCATCTCTGCTCTTCGCAGATGATGTGGTTTTGTTGGCTTCATCAGAACGTGACCTCCAGCGTGCACTGGGGCGGTTTACAGCTGAGTCTGAAATGGCCGGGATGAGAGTCAGCACCTCCCAAGTCTGAGGCCATGGTTCTCTACCGGAAAATGGTGGATTGCTCCCTCCGGGTTGGGATGAGTTGTTGCCTCAAGTGAAGGAGTTAAAGTATCTCGAGGTCTTGTTCACGAGTGAGGGTAGGATGGAGCGGGAGATTGACAGGCGGATTGGTGCAGCATCAGCAGTGATGCGGACGTTGTACCGGACCTTTGTGGTGAAGATGGAGCTGAGCCGGAAGGCAAAGCTCTCAATTTACCAGTCAGTCTTCATTCCAACCCTCACCTATGGTCATGAGCTTTGAGTAGTGACCGAAAGGGTGATATCACGGATACAAGCGTCTGAAATGAGTTTTCTTCGTAGGGTGTCTGGGCTCAACCTTAGAGAGAGGGTGAGGAGCTCGGACATCCGGAGGGAGCTCGGAGTAGAACCGCTGCTCCTTCGTGTCGAAAGGAGCCAGTTGAGGTGGTTCAGGCATCTGATTAGGATGACTCCTGGGCACCTTCCTTTGAAGGTTTTCTGGGCACGGCCAACTGGGAGGAAACCCCAGGGTAGACCCAGAACTCGCTGGAGGGACAATATGTCCATTCTGGCCTGGGAATGCCTTGGGATCCCCCAGGAGGAGCTCGAGGGCGTTTCTGGGGAGAGGGACGTCTGGAGTGCCCTACTTAGCTTGCTCCACTGCGACGCTAGCCCAGAGTAGCAGCTGGAGATGAATGAATGAATTATTATTATTATTATTATTATCCATCCATCCATTATCTGAACAGCTTATCCTGCTCTCAGGGTCGCGAGGATGCTGGAGCCTATTCCAGCATTCATTGGGTGGCAGACGGGGAGACACCCTGGACAGGCCGCTAGGCCATCACAGGGCTGGTACACACACCCATTCATACCTAGGGACAATTTAGTACAGCTGATTCACCTGACTTACATGTCTTTGGACTGTGGGAGGAAAATGGAGCCCCCAGAGGAAACCCACGCAGACACGGGGAGAACATGCAAACACGACACAGAGGATGACCCGGGATGACCCACCAAGGTTGTACTACCCCGGGGCTCGAACCCAGGACCTCTTGCTTTGAGGTGACCGCGCTATAGTGCAGTCCCTAGTATTATTATTATTATTATTAATAGTACACATGGCCATTGAAACTGAAGATGTCACTTAGTTGAGTGATGAAACGTATCTGTCAATATACGTATCCAGGTGAACTGATTCAACCTTCTTTTATTTTCTTACCTGGATTATTGAGCACGCATCAAGATACTTTTTTTTTGTTGGCTTTTTCCCCCTTTTTCTCCCCAATTGTATCCGGCCAATTACACCACTCTTCTGAGCCTTCCTGGTCCCTGTTTCACCCCCTCTGCTGATACAGGGAGGGCTGCAGACTACCACATGCCTCCTGTGATAGATGTGGAGTCGCCAGCTGCTTCTTTTCACCTGACAGTGAGGAGTTTCACCAGGGGGACATAGCACATGGGAGAATCACACTATTCCCCCCAATTCCCCCACTCCCCCGAACAGGCACCTTGACCGACCAGAGGAGGCGCTAGTGCAGCGACCAGGACACATACCCACATCCGACTTCCTACTCGCAGACATGGCCAATTGTTTCTGTAGGGATGCCCGACCAAGCTGGAGGCCACATGGGGATTCGAACCAGGATACCCGTGTTGGTAGGCAACGGAATAGACCGCTATGCTACCCAGACACCCCATTCAATATGCTTTCCTGATTAATGTTTATTCTCATCTCATCTTATGTCATCTCATCAGCAGCCTCTTCTCTGGGGTCGGGTCGCAGTGGCAGCAAGTATGACACTGCAGACATCCCTCTCCTCAGCAACGCCCTCCAGGTCCTCCTGGGGGATCCCAGGCCAGAATGGACATATAGTCCCTCCAGCGAGTTCTGGGTCTTCCCCGGGCTCTCCCCCCAGTTGGACATGCCTGGAAAACCTCCAAAGGAAGGCACCCAGGAGACATCCCTAATCAGATGCCCGAACCACCTCAACTGGCTACTTTCAACGCGAAGGAGCAGTGGCTCTACTCTGGGCTCCTCACCCTATCTCTAAAGCTGAGCCCAGACACTCTACGGAGGAAAGTCATTTCAGACGCTTGTATCCGCGACCGTGATCTCTCCCTTTCGGTCACTACCCAATGTTTATTATATTTGTATTTATGCCAAGTTAAATGTACTTCGTACTTGAACGTAATATGTTCAGATATGAATAAAAGAACAAATCATCCATCCATCCATTATCTTGACTGCTTATCCTGCTCTCGAGATCGCGGGGATGCTGGAGCCTATTCCAGGAGTCATTGGGCGGCAGGCGGGGAGACACCCTGGACAGGCCGCCAGGCCATCACAGGGCCGACACACACACACACACACACACACACACACACACACACACACACACACACACACACACACACACACACACACACACACACACACACACTCATTCCTAGTGACAATTTAGTACGGCCAATTCACCTGACCTACATGTCTTTAGACTGTGGGAGGAAATCGGAGCCCTCGGAGGAAACCCCCGCAAACATGGAGAGAACATGCAAACTCCACACAGGACGACCCGGGATGACCTACCAGGGTTGGACTATCCCGGGGTTCGAACCCAGGATCTTCTTGCTGTGAGGCGACCGCGCTAACCACTGCGCCACTCTGCCGCCCTAAGAACAAATCACAGCAAGCAAAACAGCCAAATTCCTAAGAAAAACAATGAATACAAATCACATTTACTTACCTCTACCTTTTTTTGTGTGTTCTCTCAGTAGGTGTCTTTCACTGCAATAGCAATAATGTTTTATAGCGCTAGTCAAGTCTTAGGCAGTGGGGTGTCAAGAGGATTGTGTGCGAGTTGCTTGCTTTGTTTCCATTAGGGCCTATTCGGTAACCCACCACTACTAGCAGTTTGTGTGTGGCCCCGTCAATGCTAATTAGCTGCTGGCACACCTGTGTGTGCGTCCTCATGTGTGGGGGTTCTCGTGCGTGTGTATGTTTGACCACGTGAGGGAGGTGCCGCGGGCGGGGTTTCAGGGCATAGCTTATGTTTGGTTGGTCAAGGGGTGGGACTCAGGGGTGTCATATATCAGTCAGGGGGCTTATTTTTTATTTGATTGTTCAGGGGGTGGGACTTGGGGCAGTGCTTGCCATCTGGTTGGTCAGGGGGCAGGGCTTAGGTCCAGTGCTTATGTCTGATTGGTCAGGGGTGGGGCTTTGAGGTCATATATCACAAATAACATAGCCACATTTGTACAGAGGAACATATTGAATAATAAAAAGATGCAAGGGTAGCAGAAACAGCTGTGTGCTTTAAATATTCAAAGATTCAATTGACTTAAAGGTCAAAAAATGAGCATGGTCTCTAAATTATTTCTTTAATCTCATCTTTTTCTTTTTCTTGGCACAAACACAGCTTTGCCTTGGAGGGAGTATACATTTAATTGTTGAAATTGAATGAAGATAGGACTCAGAGGCTAGCTGCCAAAAACACAGTTGGTGTACAGTCATACATGAAGGGTGGGGTGTCAGTGGGGGGGGGGGAAGCATTGGTCAATTATTGAATAGTCATTGGAGAAACGTGATCTAAACTTAGCACAAAAAGTAAGGAAATTTGTGTTTGGTAGATTATTTCTTTGTTGTAACAATGCTTCCTGGCAATAAATCTTATATCAGGCACCTGACTGTCAGCACCTGGGGTACCAGAAGATCAAAACAAGAGTCAATAGCAACAGCAAAATAAGCTGTTTGGCATTGGCAAAGAAGATTTGGCAAATTTTTCATGGGCTAACCCAAAGACTCAGCTCTGCTGCTCATCCCACAAACAAGGCTTTCCAATGGTATAAGACTTATTGCCAAGAAGCATTGTTACAACAAAGAAATAATCTACCAAACACAAATGTCCTTAGTTTTTTGCTAAGTATATAAATGTCTGCAAGATAACTGATGATATCTGCAAATTATGTGGACTTGCACTTCCAGAACATAGAAATTGTTACATAAAGAATGGATGCTGTCCATATGTGATGGCATACTTGACCAGTGATATGTCCTGTCTCTCAATTTTGTCTGGTAACTTTGAATATAAAATGCAACTTGATTGATTGATTGATTGATTGATTGAAACCTCTGGTTAAGAGATTTTAGTTAGTATGCATATTTAAGTTAAATTAACCTGATCTGTGAGCAATATCCTACATATTTACTGTCAAATTACTAAACTTTAAGGGAATATGCCAGTGTTTGCCATGTTGCTTAAGGCTTAACGTCCAAAAGTCAAACTCAGCCTATGGAACTCACAGAAAGTTGAATCAGTTCATTTGGACACAACATTTATTGACAGAGAAACGTTTCATCATTCATCTGAGTGACTTCTTCAGTCTCAGCTGACTGCAGATATTCCCACCCTGATAAACATCACAGTAGGAAAACCACAGAAAACAACAATCAGTTTCATATGCAAATTGCCGTGACCATTAATAAGAGTTACAATGGCCATGTGTACTATTTACAGAGGATTGGGGAATAGCTGCAATCACAACATTGTAAGATGGTGACAGATATACTCTTAGGCCCCCCCTCGGTTCCGGAATGGTCGTTCCCTCTTCACATAGATGGTCTATTTGACTCCATGTTCAAACCAGCGTTCCTATCAAGGATGTGCACATCCTCATCCTTAAAAGAGTGGCCACTGGCCTATAGATGGGTGTAGACTGTGGAGTTCTGGCCTGAGACATTAGCTCTTCTGTGTTGTGCCATCCTCTTGGCCAGCGTCTGTTTGGTTTCCCTGATGTACAATTCGCGGCAATCCTCCTGGCACTTAACAGCATACAATATATTGCTCTTATTACGCCGGGGGAACACAATCCTTAGGATGGACCAATTTCTGGTGCAGTGTGTTTTGGGGTTTGAAAGCAACTGAGACGCGGTGTTTGGAAAATACACATCTCAACTCTCACTCCCGTCACATACAGAATCACCACTGGTTTACACTTCGACAGCTGTTGTCCTTCTCCTCTCTTCTATCAGCTGGTACACTGTTTGGGTGTCTTCCTGGCTTAGACAAATGCCCAGTTAGGATAACCACACATAACCAGGGCCTGTTTAATGTGTGACTACGCCCCTCCCCCGGCCGCTGTGTCAGTAGGGATGTTGTCAGCTCGGTGGTACAGCGTCGTGATGACTCCCAATTTGTGCTCTGGTGGATGATGAGAGTCAAACCTTAAGTCCCTGAACCTCAATAAGCAGCCCGTGGGCCAGGTCCAGTCTATGAGAGACAAATGTCTGGCCCGCACCAAACCATTGGCACTAATGCACCTGTCATAACATGTGAAATAAAGTGTGCAACATGTGAAATAAAGTACGTGCTGCTCTACTTTATTTTGACCTCACCCCATACGGTATACTTGACCTATGCTGTAGAGCATGTAGACGTAAAACGTACTCCGCACTCGCTATGATGCTTGACTAGAGAGAGGCTCTCACCAGCTAAGTTACAGATATTCAGTAACTGTCCTAAACCAAGAACATGGCTTTCATGAAAAAGTAGAACGTCAACCAGGAAAACTCTCAGTTCAAATCTGACTGAACTGATCAGTTTTGTTTTATTTTACCGCACCACACCAATGCCAAACTGAGATGCTTGATATGCATGCAGACCATAGCTGTCTGCAAAGTAGATAATCTCAAGTGGCACTTCAACACTATACATGCTGCTAGTTTTAATGCCAACTACCCTACAAAATCAGATCGCCGCAAACTTGATAACATCATACAAACACTCAATTTCTACTATCTGTAAATCAACATTGGCACAAGAGTGCAGCAGCTGCCTCATTGCATGTTTCACGGAACTTTGTTAAATCTAAGAAGCCATTCACTGATGCTGAGTTGATTATAGCGTGTGCAACTGATCTGGGGCCTCATGTATCAATCGTTACTATGGGCAAATTTGTTCTTACACACCCACGGATTTTCTTTAGCTCTCAAGATTGTCTGACAGTCAGTAGGAAAGCATGATGGTTATTTGTAATTCCTTCCTCCTAACATCTATTGTCTACCTCTTGCAACGAGCAATCACCCAGGCCTGCAAATACGTCAGTGTTAGCCAATCGGTGTCTAAATTCAGGGGTTACCCAGGTTCTACACTGGTCTCTGAGACAAACCTCAGGGCTAAAAAATCACACGGGTGTGTAAGACTGACTTGCCCATAGTAACGATTGATACAAAAGGCCCCTGGTTGGCGAAGTTTTAAGTCATGATGAGAAAAACAAGAAAACAGTTGTGGAGCTGTTAAAGTAGGTGCCATTGTTGGTTAACATGGCAATAAGAAGAGTAGAACTTTTAGCAGAGTAGTGTTTTTCCAATCTAATCACCAATTTGAAGAAAGCAGAAGCCGTATCACAAGCCATAGACTTGTCCTGTAACCACTATCCATGTTCGCAAGATTATTTGAAGGGAGGACCTTTCAGGAAGTGCTACTTTGTTAGCTTCTTCTGTCTGGGCGCACAATTGGGGAAATCGTCTTTAATGAATTAACACAGTTCTTTCAGTAGAATGGCTTGGATGTGAACAAAATTGTGTCTGCTGTCACCAATGGGGCTCTGTCAATGGTGGGACAACTCAAGGGTTTGGTAAGCAGGCTTGCTACTGTTAACCCAGCTCTCTTAGCATTTCATTGCATTATTCACAAATCGGTGTTTTGCGCTAAATTGTGTGAGGAAATGAAAGAGGTCATGGATACCTTTGACGGGACTCATAAATTTCATTCGCAAAAGTTCTAGTCTGCAACATCGCCTTTTCAGAGCATTGCTGGAGGAAATGTCAGTGAAACACAAGGATCTTTTGCTGCATAATGATGTTTGCTGGCTGAGCAAAGGCTGCATGTTGGAGAGAGTGTGATCTTAATAATAATAATAATAATAATACATTTTATTTGTGGGCGCCTTTCAGAGCACCCAAGGACACATTAAAGAACACAGATAAAAAAAAAACAAGCAGCACTGTGTCAGACAGCATAAAATCAAAACAAAGCAGGGTAGACAATAAAACGTTAATACAACAGATAAGTATGAAATTATCTGCACAAAACTCGATGAAGCATGGATCAGACTGAATATGCCGGTTTGAAAAGGTGCATTTTGAGATGGGATTTGAAGGTTGAAAGAGTCAATGTTGCAAATGTCTTGTGGGAGAGAGTTCAATAGGTGAGGGGCATAATGACTGAAGGCTCTAGACCCCATGGTAGTCAAATGGGCAGACGGTGTAATGAGTTGGAGAGCAGAAAAGGATCTGAGTGCGGGAGGGCATGTGGAAATGAAGGCGTTTGTAAAGATACAAAGAAGCTAGGTTATCAAGGGCCTTAAAGGTGAGAAGCAGGATCTTGAAGTCAATACGGTATTTAACAGGGAGCCGATGGAGTTGCTGAAGAACAGGAGCGATATGATCTATGGAAGGAGTTCTGGTAATGATACAGGCAGCTGAATTCTGGACCAACTGAAGTTTCTGAAGACACTTGAGGGGAATACCAAAGAGGACAGATTTGCAGTAGTCCGTACGAGATGTAACCAGGGTGTGAATGAGTATGGCGGTGCTGTTAGGCGTAAGTGATGGGCGAATATGATTAATATTGTGTAAGTGGAAGTATGCAGACTGAGTAACATTGTTAATCTGAGCTTCAGAAGACAATGTGCTGTCCAAGATGACACCCAGACTCTTAACCTGTGTAGATGGAGGAACTATAGAATTGTCAATAGAGATAAATGATCAGGTTTAGCCAAAGTAGATTTAGTAGTCACTAGGAGGACCTCAGTTTTATCACTATTAAATTTGAGGAAGTGGTATGAAAACCAGGATTTAATTTCTAGTAAGCGGTCAAAAATGGAAGTGGGCAGAGAGTGGAGGTAGGCTTGGTGGATAGATAGAGCTGGGTGTCATCCATGTAGCAGGGAAATTGAAGGCCATGTTTTCTGAAAATGTGGTCAAGAGGTAATAATGAATATGAGGGGTCCCAATATAGAGCCCTGGGTAGCACTGGTAGTTACAGGAAAGTACTGTGATCTCAATTTCTTTAAATTGGAAAAATGGAGTGCAGCCAGAGATAAGATCTAAACCAGTCGGGGGGGGGGGGGTGCCAGTTATTCCAATGGAAGCTAATCCCTCTAGGAGGATGTTATGTGAAATGGTATCAAAGGCTGCACTCAGATCAAGAAGGACAAGTATGGTTAAGAGTCCTGAGTCAGCTTCCATCAACAGATCATTAGCAATTTTCACCAAGGCTGTCTCCATACTATGCATGGAGCGAAAACCAGACTGGAATGTTTCAAACAGATTGTTGTAAGTCAAGTGAGTGTGTACCTGAGATTCGACTGTTCTTTCAAGTGTTTTAGAAAGATATGGTAAATTTGAGATTGGGCAAAAAATATTCAAATTGTTGGGGTCTGCACCAGGTTTCTTGAGTATTGGAGTTATTGCAGCTGTATTGAGAGATGAAGTAACAAGACCAGCGGTAAGGGAGGAATGTATGATATCAATAAAGATGATAGTGAAGGTGCACAGGCATTTACTAAATGAGTAGGAAGGGGTCTAACTGACAGGTAGATGATTTGGATTTGCATATATGACCAGATATTTCAGAAACAATTGGAAGTTTAA
The DNA here is from genome assembly GCF_029633865.1 of Lampris incognitus. Classification (NCBI taxonomy): domain Eukaryota; kingdom Metazoa; phylum Chordata; class Actinopteri; order Lampriformes; family Lampridae; genus Lampris; species Lampris incognitus. Next base: position 12,707,969 of record NC_079222.1, on the reverse strand, counting down.
AACTAGATAGTGAAGAAGAGAGGGGAACATAGAAGGGTGAGTAAGGTGAACTGTATATGGTATTGGTTGAAGAGGTCAATTGCTGATGAATATTTTAAATTTTGGCATTAAAAAAGTCATGAAGGTGTTATATTGTGCAATTGAATACAGGTGAGGTGCAAGAGTGTCCAGTGGCCGTAAAATATTATTTACCATGGAAAGCAGGACTAGAGTGATCCCTTCGCCTGATCTAATTAAATTGGCTTGACCAACCAGCAACTGAAGACACCCTGCCTTTGTAGGTGGAATTCTGTTTGTGACTGCTTGAGTCAGTTGAAATTTATTCGGGAGAAGCTCCCTGAGATCATGCCTGCCTTGCAACTAGAGCTTGATTTCCTTGAGGAATACTGCAAAGTCCTCAATTCCATTGCCATTGCAATTGGACACCTTCCAAGGTCAGACCTCATGCTACTATAGTGAGAACACACTTAACCTCTTTGCTGTTCAGGCTAATCTACATGATCTGCAAGCTTCAAACCTGCGGTACTACTCACATATCTTGCAAGCCACCATAGCTAGCTTTGAGAAAAGGTTCAGTAGCTTCTTACAGCTGAAGACTGATGTCAATGAATCCATCCCGGCTACAGCAACCCACCCGTTTTTCAAGATGAGGTGGTTGCCTCCCACATTAACTGCAGAGAAGAGGATACATTACCTGTTTCTGCATTCAGCTGAAGACCTTGGCCTTGTGTCAGAAAGTGAGACTGCCTCATCAAACACAGCTGAAGAGAATGAAGATGAACTTCAGCAGTTCAATGAATATAGGGTTGGGTATCGAAAATGGGCACCGACCGAAATATCGTGGTCCTACCTAGTATCAAACTCTTTGGGAAAAAAACGGTGCCAAATTTTGATACTTTATGGTAGACGATGTGAACGCTATCGCAGCCAGCTAATCACTACCGGCGTTGTTGTACACAGGCGACTGACTGACAGATTAGCATGAAGCTATGTAGTATGTGTGTGCGTCTCATGACTGCGTTGGAGTTGAAAACTGGCGGGCAAGATTCAGTGAGCTACTATGCGTTCCAAAGTGTGGCTACACTTTGTAAAAATAGACGGCAAACCTGACACAGTAAAATGCATCCGCTGCAAAGCGCTCATCAAATGTAAGTCTGGGAATACGTCAAATATGATGAAACATCTGATCACGCATGGGATACATTTATGAGTGGACAACTGCTCTGTGTTTGATAACGTTAATGTCCGTGCTGCTACCAGCACTGGGACGTCTGCTGCTGGGTCTTCTTCTGGTGCCACTGCTAGCAATGATGAAACAGGTAAGGACAGTTATGAGGATTTATATAAATAGGCTCACATACATTAAAGATGTCAGTCTGCACATTGACCACATTGTCATTGTTGCCCTCACTTTCAATCTCAAAGTGCTAGAGTACAGAACCAACATAACAATGTGTCAATGAATTATGGTGCTCGCTGTATAAAAAAGTAGTTTGCTGATAATCCTATAAGGTTTCATAATATATAGTACCGAAAAGTATTGTTTAGGTATCGTATCGAAATGGAGGTGTTGGTATCGGTATCGAAAATTTCCGCACGGTGCCCAACCCTAAATGAAGAACTTCACTGTCTTAAGGTTAAACTGCAGTTTCATTAATTAATCATCAAAAATTAATATTCATCAATTAAAAAAATAAATAAGTAGCTAGTTTCATGTCACGTTTTTAAATAAGTTTGCGACATTAAAAATCCTTGAATTGAATTTAAATTCATAACAGCCTTGTTTCCCTATTTGTCTCTAGTGTTTACAATCCCAACAAAAGGAACAGAGAGCCAGTTGGGCAAAGAGATGTTGCCCAGCCACAGCAAAGCAGAGTTAGAGACACTTCAATTTCTGGAGGACCCCAGAGAGGACCTTTCTTCGTAGAATTCATATCCACTGATCATGCTACACTGTGAGATTCAACACCACTTTGCCATCATTGACACCATTTGAGCATCTCTTCTCCTTTGCAGGCATGTTTTACCACCCTCACAGTAGGTGATTAACAGCTGAACTGATGGAGAAATTAGTTGTGCTGAAAAACAACTAAACCTGAAATGTAAAAGAACATTATTGGATATAAGATGGGCTGAAAACAACTAAAACAGAAACGGAAGGACTGCAGTGTTAGGGGGTACACAAAGGTGTATACTCTTTTTCTAGGTATTTGTTGGCATTGGGGGGAAGGGGGGTGCTTCTCTTTCTCTTCTATTATTTTGTACTGTATCATACTCTGCTATAATTGTACTGTTATGTGTTTTTTGCACTCATTCAGTTGTTTGGTTGTAAAGTTGGAGATCTCAGAAATTTACTTACTCCACTGCACTTATATCAATCACTCTTGAAAAAGGCATCTGCTAGATGCCAAGTCTTATTGTCTTCTGAAAGAACTAGTGCATCACTGTGGCCTAACTGTTCAGTTCCCCCAGTTACATTTCAATTGCTGTTCACTCCGTCAGTCAGTGGTTGCTTTGACTGACAGAAACCACCCAGCATGCACCCCTGAATTCGCAGCCTCCCACCTCCAAGATATCCTGATTGGCCACTTCAAATCTATGATGTGGAGAAATTAGCAGAGCTCATCTTTTCAACGTAGGGGGGTTAAGGTCAAACCTATATTACTAAATGCCCAAAATGTGATCAGTTTGTATAGAATGTATTTTTGTGTTTTTCAAATTACAAAACTACTTGTATTTTAATTAAATACAATTCCTCATACCAGTATTTTGTATTTTATTTGAATAAATTTGATGAGCAAGTATTTGTTATTTGTTAAAAGATACTTTTTTATTTATTTGTGCCCATCTCTGCTCTGCTCTGCATTGCAGTGCATTGCATTGAGCAATGCTCAGCGTTGCTCAGGAGGTAGAACAAATCATATAGTAAGCTGTTGCCAGCTTCTCCAGAGAGCATGTCAAAGTGTCCTTGAGCAAGACACTGTACCCCTAACTGCTCCTGACCAACAGTTTGGCGCTTTTTACGGCAGCCTCCACCATCAGCGTATGAATGTGTGTGTGAATGGGTGAACATACATATATACATACATACATTGTTAAGTGCTTTGAGTTGTCGGTATGCTAGAAAAGCGCTATATAAATGCAGTCAATTTACCATTTAACCTCAGAAGGACTAAGGAAAGAGCTTCTTTCCATTCCCAACAATAAATCACCTAGATCAGATGGCTATCCAGTGAAATTCTATAAACACTTCTGGCCTATCCTATCCCCACTATTCATCCTAATGATTACCAAGATCAAATCATCCTCCTCTATGCTTTCACATATGAACACTGCTCTCATTTTAGTTTTGCTCAAACATAATAAGGATCCAACTCTCCCCTCCAGTTATGGACACATAAGCCTAATTAATTGTGATGGTAAGATCATTAGTAAAACACTATCCAACAGAATTGAATCAGTCATTTCTTATGTAATTCACCCAGACCAAACAGGCTTTTTCAAAGGCAGACACTCTTCCAGCAATATGCATCATCAGCATATCCCAAAGGAATAACTTAAAGTGGCCATATCATGCTCATTCTAGCTCTACGTATAGTATTATTTTGGAGCTTTGCATCATTCACAGCTAAAAAAAAAAAATCCTTATTTATTGTATACTGGCCCTTTATGCACACCCTCAGTTCTTCTTCTGTCTGAAACAAACCATTTTGGCTTGTTTTAGCTGTCTCTTTAAGGCCACTCTCCCTAAAAGCCCACTGCTTTCTTCTCATTGGCCAACTTCTGGCCTGCAAAGGGGAAGTGGGGAAACAGAGTTCAATACAACACTAGTGAAAGAGGTTCTGTAAGCAAACCATAAACCTAAGAAACATAATTTCTCATTCTTGATCGGACATGGCAACTTCTCAAATCCATCCATACATGTTTAGCTCGAATATGATATGCATTATAAGAGCGGACTGCACGAACACCCACAGCAACAAAGATTACAGCAGGACATCTCTGATTTATAGATTACACTCATTACCTGCTTTCAGTCACAAGCCGTATATAAAATTGTTTCCATATATGCCACTGTTAATCAGTGTACATATGGGAAATGTACTAAAATGCCGACTGAAGTGGAAAACGTCTGCTGTCAGGAAATAACAAAGGTTATGTAGCTAGTAAAATTCTACTATGTCAAACGACTATCTCCCTGCATCATTGGTTATGTGTATGTTGGAATACATTAAATATCTATAATACTACCCAAGTAGACTGATTTGCGACAATGTGCATATGCATTTACCAAGAGGACCATAGTTTGAAAGGCTTTTGGCTTGGAATATCTTCGCTTGAGCATAACTGCTTTTGGTAATAAGAAAATTATAGCTGATTGCTTATTGAAAAAAATATATGGGAGCTAACGGCTTCATTGTATACACCATTGTCTGCACTGAAACTAGTCAATTCAATTTTTTTTTTGTAGCCCAATATCACAAATTAAAAAAATTGCCCTAATGGGCTTTAGATTGCAACACAACATTCTGTCCTTAGACTCTCGCGTCGGATTGGAACAACTCCCTAAAAAAAAAAAACTAACAGGGAGAAAAAATTGGGAGAAACCTCAGGGAGAGCAACAGAGCAGGGATCTCTCCCAAGAAGGACCGATGTGCAATCGATGTTGTGTGTACACAATTTACACAATACAACACTGAAAGAGGATAACAAAATTATAATAGAATTATAAAATATGTGAAGAATATCATGAGGAGGATGCCAAGCAGTGTCCAGACGCCACTGGAACAACCCAGGACCTGCGCCACATGACCACCATCACCATGCAGACCTGACATGAATTGGAAAAGTAGAAACAACTCATCACATCCCAGTGGTTACATCTATTAAGAGAATATATCTCAATGGAAAGACTAATGGCATCATATAAAAAGGAAGTTGATTTCTTTAATGAAGTATGTGCTACTTCTTTCACCGACTTAACACCATCTGTCAACAACTAAGTAGTTCGGGATAATGCTGTGGGTCTTAGGTTTGTGGTGGGCTTTCAAGCCACACCCTGTCCCTATGGTACTGCAGCTGTGGGCATTGTCCTGGGTGCTGCAGTTGCGGGGGGATCCTGGGCCAAGAGGGGAGGTTGTGGGCCTGGGGGGGAGCAACAGCTCCCGCTGCTTGGCCGGGCCTGCGGTGGTGCATCGATCTGTTTGTTGCAGGGCCCAGCTGCGGGCAGGCGTTCTGTGCTCGCCATCCGTGGCTCGAATCCCATGCCTGCAGGTGTGCCCTGTGCCTGCGCCTGGGGGTTGGTGGCGGGGTTGTTCCTCAGGGGTGCGGGCCCGGCTTGTGCTGTTAGAGACTGGGTTGTGCTCCTCGGGAGCGTGCGGAGCTGGTGCTCTGTGCGCTCCTGGCCACCCTGTGGGTTCGCTGTCCCTCTGGGGTTGCGGCGCTTTAGACTGCGGCTGTTCTTTTGGTCGTGGGGTGCTTGCACAACTGTAGGGCCCGTGGGTGGCTGCAGAGCTTGTCTGCTGCTCAGAAGCACTACGGTAAGTCGTGGATCTCAGACACCGGTATTTCTTTGGACTAATCCCGTGCACTCACAAACACCCTGCTAGCATCTGCCTCACACACTCTCTGGAACACTCCTCTGATTACTTCCTTCTCCCTCCTCCTTTCCTCCTCTTTCCTTTTCTCTTTTATTCTCTTGTCCTCTCCTTTAGCGGTATAACTGTTGTCCTAAATTGATATCGATGAGATCGATTTAATTGTGTTTTCTCGGTGTCTGTTTCTATGTCTATGTCTTATCAGATACATGTTGTCATTTTTCGTTTCTAAGTTTCCTTGTTTCACTTGTGGTAATTGTCCCCCCTCTTGGAGAAGTGATGCCGATCGGTTGTTTAACTGATCAAACATGCGGAAGAGGGGGGGCGGTAGGGGCTATAAATATATAACAAAACCCTCTCCTCTTGCCATCCCACAGCTCATCCCAAGGACAGAGTTATTATAAGCGGCTCTTGATAATTAATAAAGATTGCCTTTGCAGATGGAGAACGTGAGCTCCACTTACAGATAAACTCTGTCTAGGACACAATGACATACAATTTCCGTGTGTTGTATGCCAAGCCTGCTGACAGCAGAGGTTAAGGAAAAAAAAGAATATAAAATCTAAGTAGGAATAGATAAGTTCAACTATTTCGCCGCTGTATTTTTTTCTGTGCTCCAATAGATTTAGAAAGGGGTAGAGGAGGGCCTCTGGGTGGTGTGGCGGTCTATTCCGTTGCCTACCAACACGGGGATCGCCGGTTCGAATCCCCGTGTTACCTCCGGCTTGGTCGGGTGTCCCTACAGACACAATTGGCCGTGTCAGTTGGTGGGAAGCCGGATGTGGGTATGTGTCCTGGTCGCTGCACCAGCGCCTCCTCTGGTCGGTCGGGACACCTGTTAGGGGGGGAGGGGGAATAGTTTGATCCTCCCATGCGCTACATCCCCCTGGTGAAACTCCTCACTGTCAGGTGAAAAGAAGCGGCCGGCGACTCCACATGTATGGGAGGAGGCACGTCGTAGTCTGCAGGCCTCTCCGGATCAGCAGAGGAGGGGGAGCAGCGACCGGGACAGCTCGGAGAGTGAGGTAATTGGACAAGTGCAAATGGGGAGAAAAACGGGGGGGGGGGTAGAGAGCAAGATAAAAGTGGGGGTGATGGGAGAGTGGGAGATCAATTGGGCGATGCTGTCAGAGATGACATGCCGGGTTTCCTTAAAACATAACCAGCCATCATTTAAAACCATACAGACAAAATCCTCACTGACTGCTTCATTATTAAGAAATGTGCCGCTTTGCTGAACCTCCTCGCTGGGCTTCAGCACAGTCCAACATCACAATCTTTTAAGCCTTCGAAAACTGTAATGTGTTTCATTTTCCAAAATGAGAATCTCACGGTACAGTCAAACGTACCATCGCTAATTTTATGTTTATTTAGTATGTGTGTTTGATTGGACCGAAATCCAATTTAGTTTGGAACTTTTTTCTTTTTTTTTTGTAGTTTGGTGCAGTGCATTCCAACCATCTCTAATGTTCACACTTGTGAGAGCTGTTAAGTCCTGTAGAAGAGGGGGGGGGGGGGACTCCACATGAAACATAGTCTTGTTTTCAAACTGGGAATATTGCTTTCGAAGGCTTAAAGGATTACCCCACTGAACTGTGTTGCAGCCCAGCAAGATGACTCTGCAGAATTTCAAGTTATTCAATACTGAAGTGATTAGTGAAGTCTCTTTGTGAGCTTTAATCATAAATGATACCAATGCTTTAAAGCTGCATTAAACGCGGTTTTGATAGTTGATTTGACTCCCTGTAATGCGAAAAGCTTGCATGTACTACCAACCGCACTGAGAATCAACCCTGCAGTGTACAGAGACAGGGTTTACCTTCAGTTTCAACTCCATCCATCCAGCCATTATCCAAACCGCTTATCCTGCTCTCATGGTCGCGGGGATGCTGGAGCCTATCCCAAGGCTGGCAGACACCCTGGATAGGCCGCCAGACCATCACAGGGCCCACACACACACACACACACACACACACACACACACACACACACACACACACACACACCTAGGGACAATTTAGTACGGCTGATTCACCTGACCTGCATGTCTTTGGACTGTGGGAGGGAACCGGGGCACCCAGAGGAAGCCCACGCAGACACGGGGAGAACATGCAAACTCCACACAGAGGACCACCCGGGACCACCCCCAAGGTTGGACTATCCCCCGGGGTTCGAACCCAGGACCTTCTTGCTGTGAGGCGACCGTGCCATAGGAGTTGACCCAAAGTGCTTTTCAGTTGAGACAGACAGGTTGCCATCATGCCCCCAATATATGATTAAAAGAATAGTACATAAAAGGTAATAATGCATAATGTAACACAATGATACAATCCAGAGAATATAATTACAGAGAATAGCACAATAACAGAGGCGTTTTTATTTTTGCTTTATTTCTCTGCTCATGAAATAGGTTGCTTGAAAGCTTACATGAACTAAGATTGTTGCTAATTACATGAGATACATGTAATGTTGAATGAGCCTTAATCTGTATTTAGTGGCACCAACATACTATTGTACATGTATTTATATCTCAACATTGTCTGTGCGTGGGCTGTTTTCATGGGCTTTTCTTCTATCCTATTAACGTTATGAATACATCTTGGTTTCAAGGGTTGTTCCTATTTCTTTTGCTGTTTGCACATTTATTTTTAGAGGTGTCGCTTGAGGGTCTGACTTAGCAGACTTATTATCTGTAGTGTAAATGGCATTGATTCTATTTGCCAAACAGTTGCATTTGTGGGTAGTGTAGAGGCAGTTCAAACATGTCGAAATTTGGTCTAGATGCTTTTGGCAGACGTCACTTGATTGACAGTACTCGTCGTAACATGTGGGCTGTTCCGAGTAGGGCGATCTTCTAGACTGCATGGATGTTGATGTTACCAACCGTATCCCAGGCAACACCAACATCCATTCAGCAAACAGGTGCATTTGTGGGCAGTGTAGAGGGAGTTCAAACATGTAGAAATTTGGTCTATATACTTTCGGCAGACGTCACTTGATTGACAGTACCTGCGTAACGTGGGCTGTTCCGAGTAGGGCGATCTTGTGGACTGCATGGACGTTGATGTTACCAACCGTATCCCAGGCAACACCAACATCCATTCAGCCTTCCTGAACTCCACACAACAGTCTTCCTTCTTCAACTATCATCCATTTGATCCTTGGCTCTGCCTTCACTCTCTTCCTCTTCTTGGTCTCCAAAGTCATCCTACAGACCACCACCCGATGCTGCCTAGCTACGTTGTCCCCTGTCACCACTTTGTAGTCTCCAATCTCCTTCAGATCGTGCCTCCTGCGTCAGATATAGTCCACCTGTGTGCACTTTCCTCCACTCTTATGTCACCCTGTGTTCCTCCCTCTTCTTGAAATTTGTATTCACCACAGCCATTTCCATCCTTTTTGCAAAACCCGCCGCCATCTGTCCTTCCACATCCTTCTCCTTGACACCATACCTACCCGATCCCCTCACCCCCTTTGTTCCCTTCACCAACATGCCCATTGAAATCCACTCCAATCACAACCCCCTTCTCCTTGGGTACCCTCTCCACCACTTGACCCAACTCACTCCAGAATTCTTCTTTCTCTTCCCTTTCACAACCAACTTGCGGGGCGTATGCGCTGATAACATTCATCATCACAACTTCGATTCCGAGCTTCATACTCGTCACTCTGTCCGACACTCTCTTCACCTCCAAAACAGTCTTGACATACAGGTAGTCCCTGGGTTATGAACGTCCGACTTATGAACACCCGTACTTACGAACCGACCTCCGTAAAGCCTATCATTAAAAAAAAAAAAAGAGTAACACTCAGTAGTTCCTACTAACGAACAGACAGACTACTTTGCGTGACGCTCAAATCACCGCACGTTTTAGGCGGTTTGTGGGCCTGAGGGAGAACAACGCCACACTGTTGGCGCCATTTTAGGTCGAATCGCGTAGACATTGTTGTGTGCGTTGTGTTTTGACTTGAATTTTTCGTGTGTTTACCCTCATAATCGTGGCTTCAAAGCGTAAATCTGATGCAAGTGATGGTGATGCATCGAAGAAAAGGAAAACGATAACGATTGAAATGAAAGTGGAAATAATGAAGAGTTCAGAGAGAGGTGAAATGCTCATCATTTTTTCACTTACCCTGTGAGGTGGGGAGACAAGCCCCGAGTGGGCTCTCGTTTCTGGTGTCAAACGGCTGGCTGAGGCCAGCAGCGACCCGCTCCGGGGCCAGGGGCAGGTGGGGAGTTTGAAATGGAAGAAATGTTTCCTTAATGTTTTTCATACCTATAAACACCTTTTCTCTCTCAATTATAAATACTGTAGTTACATTTATTTTTATGACTGCATTATTATATTTATGGTGTTTAGGTAAAATATGTACTATATACTAAGACAAACTTGACTAATTGACGCTAGATGTGAACTGTACTTGACTGTTCTGATTTACATACAAATTTGATTTACGACAGACTCAAAAACGGAAGTTGTTTGTAATCCGGGGACTGCCTGTAGTCATCCTTCACAATTACCCCTACCCCATGTTTCCTCCCATCAGCACCATGGTATAAAAGTCTGAACCCACCTCTGATGCTCCTGGCCTTACTCCCCTCCCACCTGGTCTCTTGCACAAACAGTATTTCTACCTTCTTTCTCTCCATCGTGTCAGACAGCTCTCTCCCTTTACCAGTCATAGTGCCAACATTCAAATTTCTGAGTCTCACCTCCCCACTCGTACCCTTCCTCCTTTCCTGCTGCCTATGGACATATCTTCCCCCTCTCCTTCTCCTTCACCCAACAGTTGCATAGTTTCCACCGGCACCCTGCTGGCCAACAGTACCAGTGTTGGTAACCCAGGCCGTGACCAATCCGGTATGGAAATCTGATGTATGATCCAAATATTTGATTTGGCAAACGTTTTACGCTGGATGCCCTCCCTGATGCAACCCTCCCCATTTACCTGGGCTTGGGACTGGGACTAAGAATGCACTAGCTTGTGCATCCTCAGTCGCGTTCATGCCTGTATGAAAGTAGGAGCGCGATTTGCAGTAATTTATATGGCCTCATCCAAGGTGATCTTTTTAAAATGAACTTGAGCAGTGCTGTACATAAAATAACGCAAATGTAAAAAACATTATTGCAAGTTGCACTCCTACTTTCAAACCCCTCCACTTCACTTTGTTTGATCATTTGCCTCTGCTTTGTCCGTTGAAATCCTTTAACACACACCTTGTCGTAGATTACCCCTTACATACTAAGTAACAGTGGCTATAAAAAGATACTTGCATTGTGATTCCATCCATCCATCCATCCATCCATTATCTGAATCGTTTATCCTGCTCTCAGGGTCTGCTGGAGGCTATCCCAGCAGTCATTGGGCGGCAGGCGGGGAGACACCCTGGACAGGCCGCCAGGCCATCACACAGGGCCAACACACACACACACACACACATTCACACCTAGGGACAATTTAGTATGGCCAATTCCATCCAAATATATCACACATTTTAAGTGAAATTTTGAAATGTCCTTAAAAGATGGTGCCGTAGTGGAGCTGCTCTCACTTTGTTGTTTATTTTCGTGTTTTGTCGGTTTTATTGCACTAAACACATCTTGCACAAGACTTTAACAGACTTTACTGGACATAAGATCAGACATCCCCAGCAGCTGTAAGCTATGGGATTGGCTGAGAGAGATTACCTACAACAAGCAGGTACTACCATAGAGTAATGGCTGCAGACAGCACAGATGGAGGCAAGGTAGAGGAGGTGGCGCTCTGGTGAGGCTATGACAGCGTCCATTACCGGAGCATCAGGTCACATACCACCTGTGTCAGTAATAATTTCTCTCCACAGTCAGGTTGCTGCACATCTAATGCACCCATATACATCTTACTTTGTTGTGTTATTGTGTACATATTCTATGTAGGTCTGCAGTTTTGTCTCTTATATTGGGATGGTGTGTCCTTTTTGTTAAGGCAGAGAGAGCGAGAGCACAATAATTTCCCTGTATTTTAATAACGTCAGTAAAGTTGAACTTGAACTTGAAGAAATGTGAATTACTGCGTGTTTACATCAAGTGGCATTCTTTGGAAAAAAAAAAACCTCCAGTGCACAGTGTGCCACAGCACCAATAATGGTTGCTTAGCAACAACAGCTGACTGGTGCTGATAAATACCAGGCTCAGGAAAGAATGGATAATTTTCAACATGTAACTGTAACTAGCCATTGGAGTATCAGTCATCAAAGTTGTGTTATCTGTACCTCGCTATAGTCCACACTGCCTGACAAAGGGGAAGAAATGCAGTAGCCGGTATGATATTAGCTGAGGTCATTGCACTGCGATGCAGTCCTTTTTCTTTCTTTTTTTTGTTGTTGTTGATTAAAACAAGTGAATTTTGAATTTTAATTTATTTCCAAACGTATTGCAGTTTCACCATCTGTCATAACTTTATGGTTTAGAAGAGTGACATGACATGACCATGTTCTATGACAACGTTTTGAAAAATTATTTTTATTTCCATTCAGTTTTCAATAATTAGCATCATTTCAGCAAATGGTACGGGGGGCAAAGGTCTGTTTACCTCCGCATAATTCCTTTATACTGCTGTCTCTTTGTTTCATTAATTTTAATGTGTTTCTGCTTCCGGTGTGGGAAGATGGCAGCGCAAATTCACGTTTGTAGCGGCCTCACCCAGTACAGCGTGGCAATAAGGTGGCACAAATTCACTTTTAGGACTTGTGTGAAAATCTGATGATGTTTTAGATCATATTTATGCAGAAATAATGGAAAATTTGAAAGGGTTCTCAAACTTTCAAGCACCACTGTAAAATGGCTGGTGTTCATTTGTTTCAGGATGCAGGTGAGCTGCTCTTGTTCTCGGGGAAGAATTCGCCCAACGGTCATGGGAGTGGAGACCCATTTCACTGTAACAAGTGTACTGTGTACTAGTGAGTACCACCCACTTAGAGCACCGGTTTCATCTGAAATGAATGGCTGTTATGACTGCCACCCATTTGCACCCTAACACCTTCCATGCTGCTGCCTTGCTCCCAGCACCGCCTATCGTCCTCTGAACGTCCACAAGGGGGGCGGGTCCACCCAGTGGGTTGACAAACACTGCTCTAGACTACATTAGCGTCCATTATAAATCTCTGTAGGCTTGTGAACAACATCTGTGACAAAACTGATCTAAACTTTTTGAGTCATGTAAGAGGCTGTTAGATAATGATCTTCTTGCACGCTGCTTTGAATATATATTTTGTTCTGTCATAATCATTAGGGATGGAGTATAAATTGGAAGACAGTGGTGGTCTAGGTAAAGAATTTACCACTGCTATTTCACTGATCCATTCAAGTTTATCAGTGCAGAGCAGTTCTTAGTTCTCACTTCCCTGTTCATCCATCAAGAAAATGAAAATATGCTGTTGCTGCGACACATTGAAAGGGCACGAGAGGAGCTTCATTGTATGGCCAAATCGAAGCTCACCCCAGCTCCACCTGCTTATAATGTATTTATCCCAATCCAATTTCTTTATCAGCTGCACCTCGCTGCGCCAGAGCTGCAGTGGTCACCAAATTACCAAACGTATATTTGGCACACTCGTGTGCACCTGCACTTCCATCTGTACTTGCGCCCAGTTTCACAAACATGGAGCCCCGAGTGATTCAGGATGCAGGATTGGTGCTCAATGTGATCATTTCATCAAATGGCAGCCAGCTTTTAACAGGTCAGTAGTGCATATCTTGCAACAGCATCCACAGCATAGAATGAATGGGGAGGCATCGCCTTTATCTGTCTCGCATGCATGCATTCTAGATTTTTTTATGCAACTTCCGTGGTTTTACCCCAGAAGAAAAACTAACAATGATTTTTTTTTCAGAGCAGTCTCATGGTCTTTTTTTGTTGAATATATCATCTCGGTGAGTAGTTTACCATCATAAGGCTATCCCAAAAATATTTCTAGAGCCATGAAAATGTTATTACAGGTTTACCACCTTTTTAAGAGCACAGGCTCCTTGGAAAATCTATCACCTGTGAACCTTGTGAGCCATGTTTGCAAGACCCTTACTGTTACATACAGGTTAAGTATTTGACATTGAGATAGACAAGTCCCGCCAAACCTAGCCATATTGACTGACAATCTGCTTATACACTCCGGTTTTATTGAAACTCACCAATCACATTTTCTCTGACTCCATAGCTGAGCTTCCTTCCAATTGGGGTTGATCAGGGATTCTGCCAACCTATCATTTCTCTTTTCCTGTTTACCATTCCACTTCTGAGCAGTCTGCAAGGAGGCAGGTGGCCTCTTCTCAGTCAGTGTTGTTAGAACTTTGGAATGCAACAGTGCAGATGCTTTGACCCCTGACATCCTCTATCACTGCACTACATCTAACAAAATAACAGCCCCGTCCAGCCTCATCCGAAGCTCCCTGGCTCTTTCCACATGGCTTCACCAATGTAGTCTGAGCAGCAAGTCTGCTGCTACTCACAAAACTGTTCAAGTTTAACATTTCTTTAATTATAAGTGGGTAGAAAATTCATAGCAAAGACCTGATTTGACAGCATTCTGCTGTCTCCAGCTGATCTTACAATGTCCTTTGCATAGCTCCTGACAGTTATGATTACTTGAACCCCTGTGCTTGGCCAAGTAATTTTTAAAGTTTGACTTTGCTGTAAAAACAGAAGGGGAACTGCTCTCAAATCTTTTTGAATTAAGATCTTACCCACACTGGCCCAACGCCATGCTCCACTGTACCCTACATCCTCTTGGCAGGATACGTTTATTAACTTGTTGCTCACATTTATAGCAGTTCAGGGCAGTTGTGAGAGTGCAGCAACAGTGCATTGACACTACAGACACAATGTTTAGGTTTGTTATTCAGCGCCATTTTATGGCATTCTTTTTTTACTATATGCTTATTGTCGGTATATCATAATATTAATGTCTTGATTCATGCTCAATAATCCAGGCAAGGAATTCCCAGAAAATTGAATCAGTTCATCTGGACATGACGTTGAGTGGGGGTAACATTTCATCCCTCATCTAAGTGACTTCATCAGTCTCAGCTGACTGCAGGTATCCACAACTTTATAACAACACAGTTGCATAACGACAGAAACCAGCACAGTTGCGTCACAATCAAAACCAATGATCAGTTTGATATGCAATTTGCTGTGACCAAAGAGGCCATTTATGTGAAGAGGGAACAGCCAGCTTTATTTTGCTTATCAAAACATACTATCCCATTCTTCCCCTGTCATACAGCAGTGTTAAAGAAATAACCTATGAATATTTGTTTCATCTTGTATCCAGTAATTAAGACCCCAGCATTATATATATATATATATATATATATATATATATATATATATAGCGTTGTTTTCTGAAACCGTCAATGGTGTTGAGTGCTCCACTAATGAGGAGCGGAATATCAACACGGATACTTGTTGGAAAAAGATACAGGAAAAAAAGATTTAGATACAGGAAAAAAGATTTTAATGCATTAAAATCTTTTTTTCTTGTGCATTTTTTTTTCCTGTTTCAATGTTGATATATATATATAATTTAACAGAACTATTTGATTTTCTGGGAACATGCTTCACAGGAAATACAGTTGTAATAACGTATATCTAA
Organism: Lampris incognitus; assembly: GCF_029633865.1. NCBI lineage: Eukaryota > Metazoa > Chordata > Actinopteri > Lampriformes > Lampridae > Lampris > Lampris incognitus. The sequence continues at coordinate 12,692,741 of NC_079222.1, read as the reverse complement.
AGTCCCTCTGTAAACAGTGGTTCTCATTAAAGGTGCATGACTGTCTTTAGTTTCCCAACAATGTCATAGTGTTTTCACACGCTGTTCTTTGTGGTGTGTGTGGCACTGAGTGTTTTCATAGACATTGGCATGAAAAAGATTAAAATATCTTGCCCCCCATTTAAAATTAAAACTCCTTATAAAAAAGCGAGACTTTAAAATATGTTAAAATTACTGCTTCAATGTTGTTCATGTGATTTCTATTATTTTCTAGTATTTCTGGTTCTGTCTTAAATGGTTGGAACACATGGTCAACAGGGGGCGCTGTAGGTGTAAGGTATCGGTGACTGACGCCTGTCACTAGTAGAGTGAGACGTCAGACGCATGAATAATACACAGACGCCAGGACTGATGTTGTGTCTGTTTATGTTCCAACAGGTAAGATAATCGGATATCAGAAACAGAACAATATATGAAAGCGAGATAATAACTGCTAAGGTCTTAGACTGTGAGTGTGATGTGTAGTAACTAACTAGCTCTGAATGTAGACGCACTTGATAAAGGCGGTTTGGTCATTCCCGCTACCCGGGCGGATCCGTCTAATCTATGAAATTGGAAACGAGCTATGAAACCGTGTGTGAAAGAAATGTACAATAGCGAATGAAACAACTATCAATGAGGGTGTTTTCTAGTTAGCCCATGCTAAGGTGTGTTGTGAACTGTTCTTACTTGACGTGTAGACGAGTGGAAGCTAATAACAGTTGCTAACAGTAAAAGCCCGCTTTCACTACGGCTCTGACTAATTGTTGGCCAGGAAAACTGTATATCGTTTCCTGTTACAAAATAAGAGTTCCCCTTTACATCACACGGCTCCAGTATTCAAGTTCATTGTTATGTTTTGTGACCATTGGGTTGAAGAGAATAATAAATAGACTTAAAAACAGTAATAAGTTAAAAGGTTAAACAGTTAATATGGTAATAAATAGAGATTACAATAAGTTCATTGGATATAAATACACAAAGTACAAAGTTGCTACAGAGGTGTTTGTGACATGATCACATGGCTGTATTTTGAGTGTTTTTGGTTTGTTTAATATGTAATATGTGTGTTGCTAGACGCCTGTCACTAGCTGTAGGTGTAAGGTATCGGTGACTGATGCCTGTCTCTATCTAGCAGAGTGAGACGTCAGACGCACGAATAATACACAGACGCCAGGACTGATGTTGTGTTTGTTTATGTTCCAACAGGAATAAAAAGGAAAATTAATATGCTACACAAGAACCGGCCATCACGTCATTCTTAAAAGTGTAACATGTGCAACTTCTCAAAACTTAATATTGAAGGCAGATTTTTATTTTTTTTTACTTCCTTTGAACCAAAATGTATGAATGTTAGTAAAATGAGGTTGAATCTCTGGGGGCACGGTGGCCCAGTGGTTAGCACTGTTGCCTCAGAGCAAGAAGGTCCTGGGTTTTAACCTCAGGCCGTCCAAGGTCCTTTCTGTGTGTAGTTTGCATGTGTGAGTTTCCTCCGGGTGCTCCGGTTTCCTCCCACCGTCAAAAAGACATCCATATTAGGGTTAATATTCCGGCCTGTGCCCCTGACCAAAGCAACTGGAAAGAAGAACTGGAGCTGGTCCCCATGCACTGCAGCTGCCCACTGCTCCTTTAAGTAGGATGGATTAAATGCAGAAAATTAAATTTCATTGTAACCGAGCGACTGTACAATGACAACATAAAGTGGCTTTCTTCTAAAATAATCTTATAAGATATCAGACGATTTCTTCCCTTTCACCATTGAAATATTGAGTCTGTCCTCCAAAATTGCTGCTTGCACAACAGTGTTAGGAGATTGATGAATGTATTGTTCAATTTGGAAAATACTTGTAGATCACCAGTTCATAAGTGTAGAACAATATAGAAAACGCATCATAAACCACCATAAGCATATGTTTCTGCAAACTAATTCTCTAGAAAATGACATTATTGTGTGGAAAAGTTCATTTGAAGCTTTTGTGTGTTAACTGTTCATAAGTGTGATGGCGAGTGGGAAGAAAATTTTCCTGTGTCTGTTAGTTTTTGTGTACTGTTCTGACACCAGCGAGTGTTTGCTGTAAATTAGACAGGTGGCGGCAACTGTATCTTTAGGATCTCCCCAAATAGCTTTATCCTCCATTTTGTTTTTCAGTCTACACAGCACAGCCAAGTAGTGTACATGCAGGCTCAGTGCAGCACCTCAGATTTTTTTTTAATCTTTTTTTTTTTTTTTTTGCTCCTTGGAGTAGATCTGCCTGTGAGTATAGTTACTTACCTTTGTCTGTGCTTCAAAAACGCTGTTAAGGGATTATGTTGTCGTTAGTTTTACGAGACAAGTTAACTAATTGCCTGAGCTAATCGGCTAAGCTAATCGCTAGCATAAGTTGCTTTCCAAGTTAACACATTAAGTTATTTGGTCTGTATAAGTTACGTAGATTAACTGTGACCTCATTTGGAAACCTGTGGAGAAGAACATTGATGAAATATCGTTGCACATATTCATCTTAATTGTGTAACATATCATGTATTCCTGTGTTTGTGTTTGCAGTTTTACAACCTAAGCCTCAGTAAATCACGCTCAACACCAAGTACAGCCTACTGAGACTTGTGTTAGCTATCTGCCTAGCTATGCAGTCTGATGAAGTTAATTTTATTAACTAAACTTTAGTAAAGTTAAAATATATTGTCAATGTACTAGTCGTATACCTGTAAGTATACTGAAGTATAATTTTGTTTAGTATATCTCTGATAGGTACTTAAAAAGTAAACTGAAAGTATACTCAGTTTTTTTAATTTAAAATAAGTATACTAAAGGCACACTTGAATAAACTACTTTTTTGTAAGGGGAGGGCAGAATAGTAAAAATACATTTACACAGTGGGACAAGACAGCAAAATAACTCTGTGAATTCTCCACTGCTGCCTCAACCTTAAGACTCCCTCAAGAAACACCACAAAGATGAACAGCCAGCATGAAGAACGTCGGTCTCTGGAGACAAGGTCCCAAGCCTCAAGTCACAAGTCCTCTGTGGATTCAGGCAGGTCATCTGCTTGTGCTACAGCTACAAGGGCTAGAGCTGAAGCTGAAGCAGCAAAAATAAGGATCTCCTATACAGAAAATGAGAACGCCATTCTGAGAGAGAAAACTTTGATAGAGGCACAGCAATAAAGAGCTGAAGCAGCCCAGTGTAAGGCAGAAGTATAGGCAAACCTTTGTGTATTAAAGCTGCAGAAGGAAGCTATAGCATCTACAGTGGCAGCAATATTTGAAGCAGCTGCAGATTTGGAAGATCATCTTGGTGAGTTACAAGATTTAACTCATGAAGACCCCGTAACACGCACCACTGAGTACATAAAGAATCATTCATTTGAGCAACATGCTCAACAGCAGCTTCAAGAAGCAACGAGACAGCAGCTAACTTCTCATGATAATGCTCAACAGGGCTCAAATGGACCACCCCCTTGCAGCAGTGCAGTAAATTCAATATTAAAGCTTCATAAGATTGCAGATGTGCACAAACCTAATGAGAGCATAAGCGTCTCTCCCTGCCTCTCATGTATTTTTCCCAAAGAAATACTCACCTGCAACCCATTGTATCCCCGACCCAGTATCTTGTAAGGAAAGAGATGGTGAGCTCTGAGCTCCTTGCCTTTGATGATCATCCAGAAAATTACTGGGCGTGGAAAGCATCTTTCCAATCAGTCACTTAAGCAATCCTCCTGGCACTTAACAGTGTACACTATATTGCTCTGTTGTGTCAGGAGACCCGATCCTTGGGGTGGACCAACCTCTGGTGCCGCAGGTTTTGGAGTTTGGGCAACCGAGATGCGGTGTTTTGAAAACACGAGTTTTAGCTTTCCGACACTCCCGCCACATACATAATCACCACTGTTTACACTTAGGCATCTGCTGTTCTTCTCCTCTCTTCCATTGGCTGATGGACTGTTTGTGCATCTTCCTGGCTTTGGCAAACACCCAGTTAGGATAACCACACCTAACCAAGGCTTGTTTCGTGTGGGATTTCTCCTTTTCCCCAGACGCTGTGTCGGTGGGGATGTTGTCAGCTCGGTAGTACAGTATCCTGATGACTCCTAGTTTGTGCTCCAGTGGATCATGAGAGTCAAACCTTAAGTACTGATCAGTATGTGTTGGTTCAAGGTAAACGTCAACAATCAAATGTTCCCCACCACCAATTGCCGCTTCACAGTCTAAGAAGGCTAACCTGTTATTTTTCCACATCCTCCTTTGTGAACTTGATGTGGTTGTCCACAGAATTAATATGGTTGGTGCAACGTGGTATGTCCTGAGATTTAATTTTAACCCAGGTGTCATCCACAAATCTGAACCAATGGCTGTAGTGTCCCTGGATAGGACACCAGAGCCCTCTTTTCCGCTTCTTCCATGTACAACTTGGCCGCTACATGTGAGACTGGGGAACCCATAGTACACCCATGCCTCTGCCTATACTACTGTCCCCTGTATGTGGAGTACGTGGACTGAAGACATAGGTTCAGGAGCAGACACACTTGGTCTGTGTTAAGGGTGGTCCTGTTGTGAAGGGTGGGGTCGTTTTTTAATTTCATACAGACTATTTCCACTGCTTCATCAACAGGAATGCATGTGAAGAGAGACTTAACATCATTAGTGACCATTGTTTCATCCCTCTCCATAATGATGTCCCTCAACTTATCTACAAAATCCATAGTGTTCTGAATGAGATGTTCATTACTGCCTACCAACGGATTAAAAATACAGGCATGAAACTCAGAGATGATATACACTACCGTTCAAAAGTTTGGGATCACCCAAACAATTTTGTGTTTTCCATGAAAAGTCACACTTATTCACAACCATATGTTGTGAAATGAATAGAAAATAGAGTCAAGACATTGACAAGGTTAGAAATAATGATTTGTATTTGAAATAAGATTTTTTTTACATCAAACTTTGCTTTCGTCAAAGAATCCTCCATTTGCAGCAATTACAGCATTGCAGACCTTTGGCATTCTAGCTGTTAATTTGTTGAGGTAATCTGGAGAAATTGCACCCCACGCTTCCAGAAGCAGCTCCCACAAGTTGGATTGGTTGGATGGGCACTTCTTTGAGCAGATTGAGTTTCTGGAGCATCACATTTGTGGGGTCAATTAAACGCTCAAAATGGCCAGAAAAAGAGAACTTTCATCTGAAACTCGACAGTCTATTCTTGTTCTTAGAAATGAAGGCTATTCCATGCGAGAAATTGCTAAGAAATTGAAGATTTCCTACACCGGTGTGTACTACTCCCTTCAGAGGACAGCACAAACAGGCTCTAACCAGAGTAGAAAAAGAAGTGGGAGGCCGCGTTGCACAACTGAGCAAGAAGATAAGTACATTAGAGTCTCTAGTTTGAGAAACAGACGCCTCACAGGTCCCCAACTGGCATCTTCATTAAATAGTACCTGTTAGAGCCTGTTTGTGCTGTCCTCTGAAGGGAGTAGTACACACCGGTGTAGGAAATCTTCAATTTCTTAGCAATTTCTCGCATGGAATAGCCTTCATTTCTAAGAACAAGAATAGACTGTCGAGTTTCAGATGAAAGTTCTCTTTTTCTGGCCATTTTGAGCGTTTAATTGACCCCACAAATGTGATGCTCCAGAAACTCAATCTGCTCAAAGAAGTGCCCATCCAACCAATCCAACTTGTGGGAGCTGCTTCTGGAAGCGTGGGGTGCAATTTCTCCAGATTACCTCAACAAATTAACAGCTAGAATGCCAAAGGTCTGCAATGCTGTAATTGCTGCAAATGGAGGATTCTTTGACGAAAGCAAAGTTTGATGTAAAAAAAATCTTATTTCAAATACAAATCATTATTTCTAACCTTGTCAATGTCTTGACTCTATTTTCTATTCATTTCACAACATATGGTGGTGAATAAGTGTGACTTTTCATGGAAAACACGAAATTGTTTGGGTGATCCCAAACTTTTGAATGGTAGTGTAGGTCACTGAGTTTCTTCCTGGTTTCTTCCTATTTTTTCTCCCTGTTAAAGGTTTTTTTAGGGAGTTGTTCCTTATCCGATTTGAGGGTCTAAGGACAGGATGTTGTGTTGCTGTAAAGCCCACTGAGGCAAATTTGTAATTTGTGGTATTGGGCTATACAAATAAAATCGACTTGACTTGACTGAGTTAATCATACAAACAATAAGCCATAATGGCACATCATGTTTATGTATTTTAGGTAACCCATACAGACTAGGTATACTTTCCCCTGGGTATAATCTGTGGTACAAAATTCTGTCAGTAGCATTGTCCTGTTCAGACTGCTTCAGACAGTCTATCACGTTTTTCTTGTAACCACTGACTGGATTGTGTTTCAGGGGCTCATAAGTATTTCTGTCGCTAAGTAACGGCATAACTTGCTCATGATGGTGACATCTGTCGCCATCTACAATGCTGTGATTGCAACTATTCCCCAATCCTCTGTGAACAGTACACATGGCCATCGAAACTCTAGTTAATGGGCACACCCATATTTGTACATAAAACTGGTCGTTTGTTTTGGTCATTATATATCTATTGCCATTTTACAATGCTGTGATTGCAACAATCCCTAATCCCCTGTGAATGGGACACATGGCCTTTGAAACTAGTTAAAGGGCACACCCATATTTGCATATTGGCCTAGTCGTTGGTTTTGATCGTTAGGCAAATGTATTGTACTGTATTGTTTATAAGGGGTGGGCATACCTGCAGTCAGTTTAGACTGATGAGCTCACTTAGTTGAGTGATGAAATGTATCTGTCAATAAACATTGTATCCAGATGAACTGATGCAACCTTCTTTGATTTTCTTACCTGGATTATTAAGCATGCATCGGCATTCATCCTCAGGAATTTTTATGTGGCTGATGGACTCACCTCAGTGTCAAGGGAAGTCGAAGCTATTGATTGCCTCCAGCGCACCAAGGACCTACTGGCTGAGTCCAACTTGAGGCTTCACAAAATAGCTTCAAATAGCGCTAAGGTCATGGAGGCCTTTCCACGAGCAAGTGACTTTTAAGTATCTGGATTTAGGAGCAGACCCTTTGTCCTCCAACGGAGTTTGGGTATAAGTCGGGAACTCCATAGGGGCAGTTTCACCTTCAGAGTGTCATGAGATGTTAAACAATTCACTCAGTCAAGCATACTGTCCACTGTCAACAGTCTATATCAGGGCTGGGCAGTCTTATTCGGAAAGGGCCAGTGTGGGTGAAAGTTTTTGTTCCAACCAAGCAATTACACACCTGTGTCTCCTAATCAAGTTCACCAGCAAAGACCCTACTGGTTGATTAGTGGGATCAGGTGTGTAACTGCTTGGTTGGAACAAAAACCTTCACCCACACTGGCCTTTTCTGGATAAGATTGCTCACCCCTGGTCAATATGAGCCCCTTGGATTTGCTTCTCCCATTACAGTACAAGGCAAGGCCTTAGTAAGAGACCTTTCCTCAGAGCAGTATGATTGGGACGTGCCACAACCACCAGAGAAGGAAGCACTGAGGTAGGCATGGACTGACTCCTTAACTGAGTTGGAACAGGTTAACATTCAGAGACCATACATTCCAGTCTCTATGTCATGTTGTAAATGGACAGAACTGCATTTTCTCAGATGCTTCTGCTATGGCAAAAGCTGCTGTAGCTTATATGCGTGTCCTGGACTCTGATGGAAAGTGGCATGTAGGGTTTGTGATGGGCAAATTGAAGTTGGCTCCTTACCCAGTGCACACCATACCGCATCTGGAGCTGTGTGCAGCAATTTTAGCAGTCAAGCTGGCAGAACTGATCCAGTCTGAGATAGGCCTGGAGTTGCACACTGTCAGGTTCTTCACATACAGTTGCATTGTTCTTGGCTACATCCACAATAGTTAAAGGAGGTTCTACACCTGTGTAGCCAACAGAATAGCTCATATTAAAAACTTCCACCCAACCAGAACAGTGGCATTATGTGAACACTGAAGAGAACCCTGCAGACCGTGGAACGAGGCTAATGCCAGGGGACAGCTAGAGAGTACCTTAGACCCATCAGTGATGTGGTTTTACATATACCAAAGATGAAACATTGTAAATAGTGGTTAAAAAATAAACCAAGCGGGGAGTGTTCTGACACCAGTCAGCGTTTTTTGTAAATTAGACAGGTTGAAGTATTGTATCGTTAAGATCTCCCCAAATAGCTGTAGCCTCCATTTTGTTTTTCAGTGTACACAGCGCAGCCAAGCAGTGTACATACATGCAGGCTCAGCGCAGCCCCTCAAGAGTTTTTTTGGTCTGATCCTTGGAGTAGATCTATCTGTGAGTATAGTTACTTACCTTTATATTTGCTTCAAAAACGCTGTTAAAGGGATTTTGTTGTTAGTTTTATGAGTCAAGCCAACTAATTGCCTAAGCTAATCGGCTAATCTAATTAGCTAAACTAATCGCTAGCATCGGTTGCTTTCTAAGTTAACACATTATGTTAGTTTGTCTGTATAATTTACATAGATTAACTGTTACCTCATTTGGAAATCTTGGCAGAAGAAAGTTGTAAAATCGTTGCATATATTCATTTTAACTTCGTAACATGTCATGCATCCCTGTTTGTGTTTGCAGTTTTATGACCTAAGCTTCAGTAAATCACGCTCAACACCAAGTACAGCCTACTGAGTCTTGTGTTAGCTATCTGCCTAGCTATGCAGTGTGACGCATTTTTGAGGGCAGAATATGTACAACCCAGGTTGTTGTGACTGCACCACAGGGTCAGATCTTCGACCTTCCATCTGTATGCAGACTCATCTTTGTCTCGGATGAGGCCGATAACTGTAGTGTCGTCTGCAGATTTCAGGAGTTGAACAGACTGGTCTCCTGAGGTGCAGTCGTTGGTGTGTAGAGAGAGAAGGGCAGTGGGGAGGGCACACATCCCTGAAGAGCACCAGGTACTAACTGTCTGGGTGCTGAATGTTATTTTCCCCAGCCTCACCTGCTGCTTCCTGTCTGTCAGGACGTTTGTGATCCACTGACAGGTGGAGGCAGGCGCAGTATCAGATAGCATTGTCTGTCCGAAAATTCCATACTGGTGCATCTCTAATTGTGTTAACATTAAACTTACCCAAGGTGCTGAGAAAAAAACTGACTGATATATGAGAGGGAAAAAAATCAAAAATACAGAAATTAATTTTTGAAGGAGGAAACATGAAGAAAAAAAAACACATTCTCATTGCGACTAAACGTAGCCTAGAGTCAGATAATTCAGTTTACGGTTCAGGAGTTTTCTCCTAAAAGAGTGTATATTTGCTGTTGATACAAGTTTCTGGATTTAAGGAAAAGTTTCAGCTCAGCAAGGAAATGGTATAAATGAGGCGCATCTTTCAAAAATGTTTGTTTGTGATGATAGACTTCAGCTACCAGAATCTTAAAACCAACAAATTCAAGGTCAATGATATTGGCATAATGATTATACATTGTTGAATTTTTAGTCCAAAATTGTACCATCTAAGTCACAATGAATTTAAAGAGAGGCTAATATTTCTCAAGAATTTGGATATGATGGTTCTTTCAAAAACATGAACGGATGATACTAGCTAATTTTCATGGTTTACAGAAAATTCAAATATTTACCTCATTTCTTATATGTTATTTCCAAAGATGCATCAATATTTAATATGTAACATGTAATATCATGTTATAACTGATGACATGTCATGATTTGCATTACACATTAAGGTTTGACTTTTATAGCAGGTCTGAATTCCAGGGGGGAAACACAAAAGTGGTATGCTTACTGTAGGTTTGTAACTATTAAACGTCCAAAGCATTAAATGTGTGTTATAAGTCATTAAGCCGCTTTGTTGTCATTTTTGTTTAGAAAAAAAAAAGACAACAATGTCAGATTTTCCCCCCAAAGGAATACAAAATTGGGGTTGAGTTGGCAAATTGGCACTTTGTTTATCCATTCAATTTTGTATGTACTCATTACATCTGTAAAGTTTGGTACAATAATGGCTCCCTCTGATTTAGTATAGGGGAGAGCAAATTGCTTTAATGGCTGGCCATAAATATCTTCTTCATTTTGTATAGACTTTAGAAGACAGCCAAATGTTCTCACTCAGACTGTCATCAAAGGACAGTGTATTGAAAGTGTCAAGTTACAGGTATTTAGGCTCAGCCACTAATTACAAATTAACATTTAATGAGAACACTGTTGTCCTTTTCATCTTACGGCTATTTATTACCTTTTTTCAAAATTTGAATCGGTGGTGACAAGCTCAAGATTAATGCTTACTTACTCTGTAAAGGATGGCAGTCATTATTACTGCTGCTGTGGTCGTTTTTTTACCACTATTCATTGAAGATGTTCCTTGCTGACTGTCAGTTGTGTAGATATTTGAAGGCTTCACTCTACCTTGTGCCTTTGCTGTGCTGTGCATAAATGTTTCTAGGGTTGTTTTTTTGTTGTATGTACACATCTGTCTGTAATAACTTCCCCAAAAAGATAGTAAAGTTGAAACTTGAATCTTGCTTTCGGTCTTAAGTTAACTTAAGAATTTTAGATTCAAGTCTTGAGGCTTAAGTAATGTCTTGAATCCTTATCTCTAGATCTTTATCTTCACATTGTGGTAGGTTGCATTACTCATAAATAACACTGACATAGTGTCATAGAAGTGAAGCATAACTGTTATTGAGTCCAAGCATGTAAGGGCTTGGGGGAATTTCTTACTGTGGAATTAGATGCATATTCTTCCACATTTTCTGGAATACATTACATCATCCAAGTAGCTTTTAGCAAACTTGAGAGGAAGCAGTAAGCAGTGATTTCCAGCAGTGATTTCCACCTCGCTACACTCTAGTTAATCACATTTTTTCCCCTGCGTTTTTCTGCTGGTGTACACTTCAGCACTGACTGCAGTGGAAACAAAGACAGGTCTGCAAAACAATGGATGTTATTCTATGGTCCTTTGTGACATCTTGAATGCTCTTGGAAGCTATTTTGACAAGACGGGTTTGGAAAACTCACTACTGTCCCAAACATTTCCAGACTGATAATCATCAATAATTATTTTACAGGGGCATCTGGGTAGCGTGGCGGTCTATTCCGTTGCCTACCAACACGGGGATCATCGATTCGAATCCCCGTGTTACCTCCGGCTTGGTCGGGCGTCCCTACAGACACAATTGGCCGTGTCTGCGGGTGGGAAGTCGGATGTGGGTATGTGTCCTGGTCACTGCACTAGCGCCTCCTCTAGTCGGTCAGAGCGCCTATTCAGAGGGGAGGAGGAACTGGGGGGAATAGCGTGATCCTCCCACGTGCTACATCCCCCTGGTGAAACTCCTCACTGTCAGGTGAAAAGAAGCAGCTGGCGACTCCACATGTATCGAAGGAGGCATGTCGTAGTCTGCAGCCCTCCCCGGATCGGCAGAGGGGGTGGAGCAGCGACCGGGACGGCTCGGAGAGTGGGGTGCTTGGCTGAGTGCAATTGGAGAGGAAAAAAAATATTATTATTTTACAGAGATCTAAAATCATTTGTTTCGTAATGTCTTGATATGCCCCTAGAGCCTTGGTGCTGACAATTAATTCTCCTAGATTGCAAGGGCAACATTTGTCTAATTTATATTGGGTTAAGCTGACCCAGGCAATTTGTGATTGTTAACTAAAGTTTTTGAATGGCTTTAGTGGGAGGCAGGGGGCTTGGGGTTGGAAGGGGGTGGGGGGGTGGAGAGCTTTCATCCTGCCAGTTTTCTGTATCTGGAATCTACTTAGAGCACTTCAGGCAGCTCTGAATTGATGTATGTTAGCCATGTTAGAGTAAGTCCACCAGCGATAAAGGGGTCCTGTCCTCCATCTGTGTCTCGGTGATGGAAGAGAAAAGCCACAGTGTGTGGAAATAGACCTGACACTTGGTCCAGAACTAACCCCTGACAGCACATTTATCAGTTTTACCAGTAAAGCCAACTGCATAGGTTAGAAGAACAACCACATAGAAATGTAGGTAGAAACTTCAACTTGTGGTACTCCTGCAGTTTATGTTGGGTCATTGTCAAAACAAGGATGCAAAAGCTCAAGGTGGAGCTGAGTCTTTTATTGGCAAATATTCCATTGTTGCACATCCACTCTGGTCTTTATCTGCCCATTGTAATTTTCAGGACGAAGAGCTACAAGTTAAAATGGTTAAACATTACACAAATCACTGTCCCAAATTCATTAATTCTTAAATTGGAAGTATTTTGCCCAGTGGTGAGCACCCTACGTAGTATCTGACACACAGTGGACATATTTAGACATCTGTCTTTCATAGGGTATTAAGTGATCAACCAAATTTCATCAACTTACAAACAGACCTCACTCTGACCTGTATATTTTGGATTACTTCTCTGTATACCGATACTGTTTGTGGTTTTAAAGTTGCAATCTGAGGATATAGGCTAAGAAAATGTACGTGTCCTTTTAATACTTTCGGTCACTGGTGTGTTTAAGACAATCTATGGCAAATAATTTTGTTGTTGCCCCTTTTAGTTGTGTCTATTGGTTTAGGCTCTTGCAAGGAAAGTTATGTCGTCATCAGCACAGAAGCCAAATGTGGAAGAACAAGAAAGGTTAAAAGAGGAAGTGAAGTTGTCTTGGCTAACAAGCAAATATGGAAGATCAAGCTCATAAAAGAGCCTCATTTATTGATAATATGACATCAAGTCAAGTCAGTGTAGCCCCAAATCACAGTCTCAGAGGGCTTTGCATTCAGAACGAAAATACTGTACATGCACAGCACCACCCATCCTTACACCTTCAATTCAGATTAAGGAAAACACCACCAATAAAACAGCATCAATTACTGATACCCAGTTTAGCAATGTTTTATTTATTTATTCACAGAGAGGAGGGTGCTGGCGTAACAGCACCAAACTAATCAGTTTAATGTTGTATTACTTTGATCAGCACTGGACTGACAAACATTTATGTAAATAAGTAAATAAACAACTTTCAGAATTGTCACTTTAAAACAAGTATGTAGCTATTAGCCTTGTTAAAAATACTGTAATATATTCAGTCCCCCCCCCCTTTTTAAGCCCATTTCCCTTTTTTTACTGCTTCTTTAAATTGCATACTATTAATCTGTCAAGGCTAAATTGAGGTCTTAAGTCATATACTCTAATAGACAAGTGTGTTCTTTCTACATCTCTCGCATATTGGCAAGATTTTGTGGAAGGTGCAGACCTTGTGGCAGGTTTACTTACCCCCCCCCCCACACACACACACACATACAAATGTGAATAAATTCAGTTTGGTCTAATTTCTTGTTGAAAAGTCCTATTTATAGTTATTTAAGAATAAATAAATGTCACCCACAATATCTGGTGTATACTGCAGTACACATTCTACTATAATACATACAATATGCAGCTAATAATCTCGCAGTTAATAAAATTTGCAGTTTAATCTCTGCTACAAAAACTGCATAGCTTCACTGCCTTTTTCTTTGTGCTTTGGGTCAGTGCTGGACATGTACTCTATGGGTGAGACATGAAAAACTGACAAATAGAAAAAAATGGATTTGTCTCTCCATGAGATGAGTAAAAGCGTTTGTGGGGGACCTTGTCAAACGGTGTGAGTTCTCTGTTGCCCCGGTGCCGGGCTCTTATTTAGCCTTCCTGTCCACAGTAATTATGCAACACGAGGTGGGCTCGCGCTTCCCACTCGTGCTATAATGATCACCACGTAGCCCTCAGCCTGTTCTGCGCGTCACCTGCTTACAGGAAGAATGGAGGAAACGCGCGAGAGAGGGGAGATAAGTTGGCGTTTGATTGTCAAAGCTGGTCAGTTTGAGTCCCAGCCGCGAGCCAATCACACGAATTCACGAGATTATTCAATTAGGGCTTCCTGCAACTGTTAGCTATTGCATGTTATTCTCTCTCTCTCGCGCTCTTTCCCTCTCTCTCTCTCTCTCGCGCGCGCGCGTTTTCTTCACACGCACGCGCAGGCGTCCCCCGCACGGTTCGCGCGCGCAGCGTAACCTGCTCACAAATCCGCGCGAGCTGTCCACAGCGCGCGGCTGGTCCGGCGGCAAGTCTCCGTACCTCCAAATCGCTGCGCGCGCCTTTACCTTTCCGCCGCTTGCGCACCGAACGCACAGAACACGCGACCGTCGCCCGCGTCCTGCCTATTTCCCCTTTTACAACCCAGTTAACTTTATTTCAAATTCTTGACGCTCTTGTGATTTTTTTTGTGCACCTTGGCTTTTTCTTCTTCTTCGTTTCCTCCCACCACAAGAACGTTTTTTGACGGCTGACCCTAACCCCAGTCTCGGGCATATCCTTTAGTTTAAAGTTGTTGTAGGATTAAAAACGCTTGACTGCGCCATTATGGCAGAAGTTCGGATGTGCCGGGAGCCATGGTCGCACGTTTGAATTGTAGAGGGTTTTCTTGCTCGTCGAGGATATTTGAGTCGGTAGTTGGGAGCGAAGGAAGGCAGGTGAGTCAGCCTCGGCGTCGGTGTGAGAGGCTGCGGGTTAACCGTGTGAATTGCTGGACAACGCGCTGGCGCGCCAAGTCGTGATCTGTGCAACGGATTGCGCCACGGAAGAGTGTGAAACGGAACAGATGAACCGACATGGGTAAGTGATTGGTCCCTTGTTAAAACGACTGCCACGGGTGAATGAGGTGCTGAGCTTGGTGATACCACCGAGACAGAGAGACAGAGAGAGAGACAGTTTCAGATATATACGCGCATTCATGCAGGCACGAAATGGGGTTGATTACTGCCACAAATCAGCCGTGGTGTTTGAGACGGTGATACAGAACCATGTCTGTTACTCGTCTGTTTCGCCCATTCTTCCTAGTTTTCTGCACATGCTTAATTTTATTAATTAATTTGGATGTCTGCTGTTTACAGCCAACGCAGCAACAGCGCATTGAACAACATTTTCTTTGTCTGGCGGATGAAAGAAAACAAAAATATTGGACATTACAGCCGAAACTGGTCGACAGATACTCATAGTGAAGCCTAGGTCAAGAAAACAACAACCAAAAACTCAAAATATGTTGGGGGGGTGGGGGTGGGTGGGGGGGCTGTTGAAGCCACTGCTGTCCATCACGCCTTGCCAGAGCCGTCTCGGCAACGTGCACCGAGTCGGCGTTTTGGTTGCACTCTGGCATGTTTTAATCGCCACTTGATTTGATAAGGTAGCCGTGGAAATACCAACGAAATGTACGTTCAACTTGTCTGGGATGTCGCCATCAAACAGCCCAGCTCCCTCCATCCGCTGACATAGCTGCTCTGCCTGCCACACGCCTACTCTGCTGCCAGCCTGACGTCCCTCCAACCTCAGCCTGCGCCGCTTCTCGCGGCTGCATCTGCTTTAGCCCTGCCATGCACGTCTCGAGACTTCATTAGACCACTTCTGGACACGAGTCACAAGGCGTCCTCCAAGACTTGGCTTGCGTGTATTGCAAATTAATTAATGACTAGTTTATGTATATATATATATATCTATAGATATAGATATATATATATATAGTCAGTTACAAGTACAAGGAAGCTGTCTTTATTCAAATAAATGTTTTGGTCTGGTTGAAGATCTTTCGACCAAAGATGATAGATGGGGGTTTGGACAGAACTTGTGCAAGTTGGTCTATTTTGCAGGCTACAGGTCTTGCTTCACTTGTAATCTGTTTTGTTGTTGAACTAGCTTCTCATTTGTTAGAACTGTGCATATTTAGAGGTGGTAGAGATGACATTTATTGAGAAATTACGCATAGAAAAGGGGTGGGGGTGTAAGGAATGCACGTTGAAAGATGCTTTGCATGGTTTCTGGAGCCTGACAAACTTGTGATTGTGGCACTTGCGGTCTGTTGGCTATCAAACGTAAACTTGCCTCCAATTACAGTAAATGGCTGCTTTGGAGATAAGTGCACCTTGATTTATGAAAAGAAAATGTGTCGTGATCACCAATTCAGGGACAGGATATGCAGTGGGGATCTCCATGAGGAAACTCCTTGGGCATGGCAGACCACTTATGATGGACTAACCATCATTTCATTCCCTAATCTGTCAGGCTGCATGAGTGGATTAGACAGTAATTACTCTGTGGGGCGCAAACAACTTCGCTATACTTCATCTCAAGTTTTAAATTTGACAATTAAAATATGTCAAGACATTAATCATGAAGAAATTACACGTGTATTAGGTCATTTCAGAGTTTTCTTTTTTTTTAAGGGCTTGCCATGCACCCACCATAAACTGCCTCTGTGCCTAAATCATTATGCAGGTGCAGATGTAAAGATGGCATTTATTGCACAGTGGATGGGACTTTAATGTATAGGCTTTATGAATCAGTTGTCAAAAACATTATTTCAGGTGGGGGAAAAAAACGAGCGCAAACATGTCTGACAAAGTATCCTAATTACATATGGCTGAAGTACACGGCTTCATTGTTATCCGTCTCTTGGGTCGATGGAGTCATGGCCATTGAGTATTTCAAATAAAACCTTGTGAAGTGCCTGCTGCCAAAGGCCATAAAAAAAAAGAAGAAAAAAAGATGAAACCCTCAGTAAGGCTAAGCCGTCAGTCATTGAGTTCCTTTCTCTGAGCTTGACTAAAGCGCCAAACCAAAACCTGTACTTTTCTATTTATTTTACTATAACACTCAGTGCTGCACACTTCTACACTCTCTTATTATAAACTACGAAACCCTTGGAGGTCAAGTCAAGTCAATTTTATTGGTGTAGCCCAATATCACAAATTACAAACGTGCCTCAAGGGGCTTTACAGTAACACAACAGCCTGTCCTTACACCCTCACATTGGATAAGGAACAACTCCATTAAAAAAAAAAACGGAAGAAACCTCAGGGAGAGAAAAGGAGGGGTATCTCTCTCAAGATGCAGGTGACCTACGGGGGGGGGGGGTGTATATATATATATAAGCTCCCAAAACTGGTTAATGATTAATGTTCCCTTTTTTATATTCAATTGACAAACGTCAGACGTGTGATGCAGATTATCCCAGAATAAGATATAAATAAGTTAAAAAAATAATTTAATTAAAAAGAAGAAAGTCAAGCAGGCCCAGGTTTGTAGAACTGAAATGGGTGCCTCAGAGCAGTCAGAAGGATGGGGACAGCAGCAGGAATGGGAGGACATGTGAGCTAGCTGTGCACAGCAGTAGACAACACTCACCCCTGGTCAGGTAATCAATGTTATCAATCATCTTCACCTCAGCTTCATTTGACTAATAACAATGATGATGTTTTTCTGAGACTTGGTTATGTATAGGTGGTGGTGGTGGTGGGGGGATCGATTCAGAGAAAAATCGCAATACTAATCCGAGACCATGATAATATTGCAGCAGTGTTGAAGCATGATTAACAGGTGCTGTGCAAAGGTATGCTGTAATGATTTCTACGACTCTAATTGTTTGAATGCGAATTGCTTATTCATTCATTTTTTGAGCTTTTGAAACAGTTGGGGCTTAAAATAACGGTATATAATCTTTGGATTATGGCAGTTGTCACATATTACTGCAGTAAAATTTGAGGGACTTTTAAGAAATGGTAATGTTGAATATATTTAGAGTATTGTGATATTTTCACAAAATTGCAATTATGCATCAAATTGGCAATAAAATACCGTCGTAATATCGTTGTAATGGCCGTATGTTGTCGACTCGTGCCAAAAAGTAGTCTGTAGCTGCTTATGTGCTTCAGTTTATGTATTTATGTATTATATATATATATATATATAGTCTGTTTAGATGTGAAAAAGTCATATTTCTAAGCTTGGATTCAAAATAAGATCTCAGAATGCATAATTTAAAAAAAAACCCAATAAAATATGACACCTTACCACTTGCAAGTGATGAAAGGATGAACAGTGAATGCACATCTCTAGTCATGTACGATCGTTTGGAAACTTCTTAAAGCCACACTTTGTCTGGCTGGAAGGCCCTGATTTTGGATTAATTTTGACATATTGACAGTTGCTAGCTTAGCTGCCCTGCAGCAACTCAGATAGCACATCCCCACTAGTCGACGCACTGAGGCTCTTCAGTGTACCCATAGTTCAAATGGATATCAGTGATTTTATGGGTGGGGGATTGTTTTGTTATGGTATGAAATAGGTCAAGTAATTGGATGTATGTGATATTTTTATTTATTTATTTTTTTAGTCAGATGCAGTGTTGGGCTAATCTTGGGCCTATTAATTGTGCTGCATTTTATTATTTTTTTCTTTTCTACTCTTTTTTTTGAATGGGGGGGGGGCAACACCTGCCTTACACCGTGATAGCACATACGGTCATTTTTATGAGTCATATCTTTCGGCAATGTCCAGCACAAACTGTCCTCTTCCCCGTCTCCCACTTGCTGGGGTGAGACACGATGTTCTGCAATAACCCTAAAAGTATTTTGCAGCTTTTAGGTGCTATATATATATATTGTGAGACTGACCACCAGTGAGAGAGATGGACAAAGACACAGATCTGAAAATGAAAGAATAGGAGCTGATCTTCCACAAGTACAAACAACAACCGCTAACATGGACAACAACATTGGCATATCTTCTCTAGATTATATGATCTACTTTATCCTATATTCTACCTGTTATTATAGGTGTGTGTTTGTTGCTTAATTGATTTGATGTCTATTATTTACCTTAAACCGAGCAGTATAATTAATTTCTTAATGCGAGCTAATTACTCAGTAATGTGCACAGTGTGTTTTTCAGACACATAATTCTCACACACATCCGAGTCCAAATTCTCCAGAAATGTTGCACCAACCTACACGGGGAAGCAGATCCAGCGAGACGTAATCGCTGCTTTTCACAGTGTCTTTAATTGACGCATTAAGAACATTTTACACTTTTGTAGTCTGAGTCATACCGGCACACAGCCTGTTCTGTCTGTGACTTCAGCTCCTCACCATTTAACGTAGACCGGTCGCCTTTTGGGTTGTGATGACCATGTTCTCAGTGACATCATGTCGCCCTCCTAGCCCTGGGAATCTTCTCTCTGAGTCCTTAAGGGGGGGGGGGGGACCATGAGAAATCCACTTACAGCAAGGTGCCTGATATCTTTCAAGGCAGGGCTGCTGTAAGAGTTTCAGGCGTCCGTCTTGGAGAAAAGCTTCTACCCCAGTTGCCTCATAGGCCAAATGCTAATCACAGCTGGTGTAAAAGATGAGGACTGTAATATGACCCAGTTTACTGTGATACTCACAGTGAATTGTGCTGTGTGGCCACATTTTCTATCTCAAAGGCAAACTAACCCGTGGACCATGAAAAGCTTGGATTGCTCGCTCTTTACATTTTGTTAATATGTACATAAAACAAGTAAGCATGGGTTTTCAGTTATAAAACATAATTGATTTGTTGTTGTTTTTTTCTTCTTTCACTTTTGTCCTTTACTGTGTCTGCTCTCTACTTCGACCAAGTAGCTTTTGTTTCCTCTGATCCCACCTCTCCTTCATTCTCAATTCCATCAATGGACAAGAAGTCACGTTGAAGGGCCCTTGCACTTGAGCAAAAGCTGAAAGGGCTTCGTCTTTGGGAGAAGTGGAAGCGTTCACAGTGCTTGGCTCTTTAAGGATGTCAGGGTCCATTGATTTGGATCAGAGGAACTCAAAATGCAACCTATCCATTGGGAAAAACATACTGGAAATGCCTTTTTTTTAGTCCTTACATGCTTAGACTCCAAAAGTTGTGCTTCACATCTATGACACTGTGTGTCCTTGTTTATGTTATGCATTAAAAAATAACAATAACAGTAATTAACTATAAATACAACAACTTATAGGTAGTTATTTTTCAAATAGAAACAAAAAAGAAAAAAAATATATACATAATAAGACAGTAGCCTAAGTTTCACTTGAACATTGGGAGGAGGCACATTTAGCAGGGAGTCAGGGGGTCCTTCCCCTGGAAATTTTGAGCATCACACATTTCATTTCCTGCATTCTGGTGAATTTGTATGCACCAATTTGCTCTTTTTCTACATCAATTTATTGTGGAAATGTCTTATTTATGTAAAAGAAAAACAACTTTATAGGTAATTCTCTCATCTTACTCTCTTTTTTGCACCAAATAAGCACCGGATATCTTCTGTTACTTTCCTCTTGCTCATGTTGACTCTGTGAATGAAAGTAGTAGATGCATTTGAACTAATACAATACCCTTGGCACGAATTGGTTTGTAGATGTACCTATTATGTTATCTCATGTGCCCGAAATTATCAGTTCAAGTTCATTTAAGCTAACATAAACGTCTAGGGGCTCCTGTTAGCAAGTGCTAGCTAGCTAGCTTGTTCGTGAGGGGGTCTGAACTGATAACCCCAAACACAAGTGATAAACTAGATAAGGCTATAATTCATCCGGAAATACGTAAGAAAATCTAACTCAGAAACCCCAAAGGTAAGAAAGGGTGGTGTACTGGGCTAGACAAGCAAGCTGGCTAGCTACGTTACTTACACTTGCTTACACGATCATTCATGCTCCGGTCTCCTGGTTGTCAGGAGCAACTGCAAGACAGCAACGAGGACGGCAATCCCAGTGGCAAGGTTAAAATGGTATGGTCCAAGCATAGGGGTGAATGAAATTGTTTGAAAACAAGTATGAATGACATTTTAAGTAGTTCGACTGTCTGTGTTGTTATTTTACCTTTTTTGGCGAGGGAGTTAACATTATCATTCATGATATATTTTTTGGGGGGGACAAATTCACCTCTTCTAAATATTGAGGGGGCCATGTCCCCCCTGACCCCCCCATAAGTTACACCTGTATAATAAGAGCAAATGAAGTTGTCAAGCAGCAGTTGTGCAAAATGATATACTTTTTAATTATTGGTGGACTGAATGAAATCTATTTTTTAAATTAATTTCTACAAATTGTATCAAATGAAAACAAAGTTTTACCTGTTCTTAATGTAACGGGGGCAGTTCTATGCTGTTCTATGCTGGTCAGCCTGCTGCATGCCCGTCACTCTCATCATTAGCTCTGCGTTGTGTTCTAGTTGGGTGGGCCCCCAGGTGTTGTGGGGGCCCTCAGTCTCTCATCATCATCATCATCATCATCATGATCAAGGAAGGAGGGGGGACACACAGGACTCTATTTGGCCCACCTTGCCATTTATTTTGGTTTCAAACCCTTCAACAAACGTCCAGTCCTCCAGCGGGAGCGGTGTTTCTTACGGACGTGGGGGTCGAAGTTCAACCACTGCCCGGACTTCACTCGTGTGCGTTAGAAGGAGAAACCGTCCACGGGACTCTGATGTAAGAAAGGATAAACAAGTATTTTATCCCACAGCTTGCAGTATCTTCTTACAGGGATACTCAAGGTTACGTTCTCCTCAACCAGCAAAACTGTCCTACGGTAAGAAACACGTGTGGCTCGGCTCGATTGCTGCTTGAGACTCCTCCCACAAAACAAAAATGGCCTCTCCCGCGTTCCCTCTTCCGTGTACCCACAAGACCTCTCTCTTAAAGCGACAGTACATGTATATGACGGTCGTTGGAAAACATACATAAAAGTAAATAATGACATAAAATAAAATGTAGTAAACACAAATAACAGCACACAGACAGGATTTGGTGATATTTCATACTCAAACAAAATAAAATAAAAACATTAATTTTAACCTGGTTACATTCACCCCTCCTGAAATTCACCAACATCCTGACAGCAGGATAAAAAGAGAAAGAGGAAAGGAAAAGTCCATCACTGACTACTGGCACAAGTGAAAAGAAGGACCTAGTCCTCCAGTCAACTTAGGAGCTACCTCGGTTACGAGGTCCAGAAAATAATGAGGTTGATCAAGTCTCAGAACTCCCTTAGATCAATGTGACGCCTGATACGCCACACCATGCACTTGGCCCAAAACAACCCTGTCTGATAGACACCTAATAACTCACATTAAACTAGTTTGAATGACTCCAACCTCCATCAAAGTTCAAACCCTCACATTCCGTAGAAATGGCATCTGAGCCATAGATTCTATTAACCTGTTCACTGACCTCACCATCCTCCCTGTGCGTGTCCTAACCCGACCATCGCTCTCTACTTGTGTGCGTGAGACAGTGCGAGCTGCAACATCTGTATCGAGTGAGGGTGGTGCCCCTGTGTGCGAATCAGTGTGAGATATAACACCTACATCGAGTGAGTGTGATGCCTCTATGTGTGGTGCATGTGTGTTGTGTGGTGCGTGTGTGTTGGGTGGAGACTGAGCAGTGGCCCCCACAGGACTGACTACCAGACTAGACGGAATGAACTCTTCCGCTTCTGCCCACTCAGATCTAGGCGAGTCTCCAAGTGATGAGACTGCTAGCCCCACTGCATCCCCTGAGACCGTCAGGCCATCTGCACTGTCCTCCTCATCGGACTCTGCGCAGTCAAGCAACTGACTGGTTGTACTGGACTCCTCACCCTGATCTAACTCAGGAAGGGGCAAGAAGTTGACCTCCAACAAACGGTTCCTGTGCACCACTCTGGTGTGCCCCTCTGCATCCTGAATCTTGTAGACGTGGATATTGGGGTTGACACCGACAACCGTGTACACTCCGTTCTCCCATTTGTCAGCCAACTTTCTCTTCCCTCGCTCACTCTGGTTCGCAACCAAAACACGATCCCCGACAGACAGGACAGTGCCCTTGGCGTGTCTGTTGTACTGTCGCGCCTGATGCTGCTGCTCAGCCGTGGAGTGCTTCTGAGCGATCTCCATTGCACTCCTTAGACAGGAAAGCAGAGACTGAGCATAAGAGTCATAGTCAACAACGTGAGGATCATGCAAAACCTGCCTGAACATAACATCCACCGGCAGTCTTGGGACACGCCCATACATCAGGAAGAAAGGTGCATAACCCGTGGTCTCGTGAACAGTGGCATTGTACGCGAGCGTGAGAGAATGGATCTGCTGAGGCCACTGTTGCTTCTGCTCAAGCGGAAGGGAACGGAGCATATTCCCCATCGTGCGATTAAAATGCTCTGTCCCGCCATTACCCATAGGATGGTAGGCCGTCGTGTGGGACTTCGCTACACCCGCCAACTTGAGAAGCTCTGCAATCAGGTTACTCTCAAAGTTTGTGCCCTGGTCAGAATGTATTCTCTCTGGAAACCCGTAAACACAGAATACATGATCCCAGAGTTTCTTGGCGACCTGCTTCGCTGTCTGATTGGTGCAGGGGAACGCGTGAGCAAGCTTAGTGAAGTGGTCAGTAACCACTAAGACATCGACTGACCGCTGCTTACTGTCCTCAGCGGACCAGAAATCCATACACACAAGCTGCATCGGTGCGGAAGTTTTAATGCTCTCCAGGGGCGCGCAAGCAGCTGGCTCTGGGGTCTTCCCAAACACACATCTCCGACAGCATCTGACATATGCTCTGATATCCCTCTCCATGTTAGGCCAATAAAAACGCTGCCTTGCAAGAGAGAGAGTACGGTCCTGGCCCTGATGACCAGCGTGATCGTGGATGCCAGACAGTGCCTTGTCTTTCAGACTCAGAGGTAAAACATACTGAGACCTCCTCTGCTTGGACACTGGGTCCTTTGTCACCCTGTACAAGACACCATCATTGACTTCCAACTTCTCCCACTGTTTCAACAGCCTGAGGACCTTCTGGTCAGCACCATGCCTCTCACGTCTCGATGGCCGCTTCCAAACAGCGACAAAGGGCAACACCTTGGAGATGCAGGGGTCCTGCTCCTGACTCAACCTGAGCTCCTCAGTGGATAACATTGGCAGTGTATCCTGACCACCCGACAGATGCTGAACGTGCTGGACCAAACTGAGTGCTGTGAATACTGATGCATCAGGCCAGTCACATTTGGCTTGACAAAAAGCCCTGACCTCAGCTGCATCACAAGCAAACCCAGATCGCGCACTACTCACTGTTTGGGACTGGCAACTGAGTCTGAAAACATCCTGCACAGAGTCCCCCTCAACCCCGTCGGCCTCTTGAACAAGGGCCGGGTAGGGCTCCCTAAGTAGCCTCTGACTGACGGGCTTGGAAAAAGGGTCGCGACTCAAGGCATCCGCCACCACGTTTTTCTTCCCTGGCAGGTGTTTGAGATCGAAAGTGTAAGACGCCAACTTAGACACCCAGCGGATCTCACACGCGTCAAGCTTCGGCTTCGTTAGGAGATAAGTCAGCGGATTATTATCTGTCCAAACGGTGAAGCTTTGACCCTTCAGCCAGTGGCTGAACTTTTCACAAACACTCCACTTCAGCGCCATGAACTCCAGTCTATGAGCTGGATACTTCCGCTGTGAGGCACTGAGGGACTTGCTTGCAAAACCAACAGGTCTGGCCTTGGACCCTCCTCGGGGCACTTGAGACAGCACCGCGCCGAGTCCGTCCAAAGACGCATCGACCGACAAAATGAAAGGCACCTCAAAGTCTGGATGGACAAGCACCACACACTCCAGTAACATCATCTTCAACAGATCAAATGCTTCCCCACATTCCACCGTCCAGTCTGCGGAGGTAAGCTTACGGAAGCTGCCATGGGGCTTCTTATCCTTAGCTGACCTCCCCCTCCTCTTTTGTCCAGCTGTAAGGGCGAACAGGGGCTTAGCCACGGAGGAGCAGTTCGGGAGGAAATGCTGGTAGTAAAATACCATACCAAGGAAAGATTTGATCCTACGAACAGAAGGCGTGCACCCATCACCTTCCATGAGATCCTGCACTGTCATGTTGGAGATGACCTCTACTTTGGAGGGATCGACAGACACACCTCCGCCATCAACCACGTGGCCCAAAAACCGCACCCGCTTCTGCAGCAGATGACACTTCTTCGGAGCCAGTTTCAAGTTGTTCTCCCTCAACCTCTGAAACACAGTGCGGAGCCTCGACAGAGCCTCAACCTCTGACGGCGCGAAGACAAGAAGATCATCAAGATAGCACAAAAGCTTCGTGAAGTTCAGATCCCCAAAGATCCCAATCATCATTCTCATGAAGGCTGCAGGGCTATTACAAAGGCCCTGTGGCATGCGATTGTATTGATGCAACCCAAGGGGAGTCGTGAAAGCAGTGTACTTCTTGTCATCTTCATGCATTGGGATGTTGAAGAAGCCAGAGGTGAGGTCCATCGTACTAAAGAGGCAGTTACCACCCAGCGCGGCAAGACAGTCCGACTGGTGTGGCAAGGGATGAGCGTCTTTCAAGGTCCGAGCATTCAGCCATCTGAAATCAGTGCAGATCCGAAGCCCGCCATCCTTCTTCCATACCATAACCAGCGGTGAAGCGTATGCGCTCGAGGACTTCCGGATAATCCCTTTCTCCTCCATATCAGTGAGAACCTGTCTCAACTTCTGATAGTGGGCTGGGGGAACCCTCCTGTAGGGCAAGCGAAAGGGGCGCTCATCCACCAGATGGATGCGATGTGTGTATCCTGTGACCTCGCCACAGTCCAGAGAGTCCCTGGAGAAGATGTCATGGTACTCGGTGAGCAGCTGAGTGAGCTGGGACTTGCATGCCTCACTAACCTGACAGGAGCTGAGGTCAATGTCACTGAGTCCGAGCTCTGACAAACTCCTAGCCGGCTGGACAGGGGGACAGGCACTATCTGTGGCATTGGACTCATGCCTCCCTGCAACTGATTGCAGTCCCTGGAAAACATTAAAGTCCTCAATCGCCAAGCATGGAAACACATCAGCCAACTTGCAGTTCCTTTTCAGTGTGATGGCTTTGTCAGATGGATTGACAACAGTCATGGGTACCCACCTATCACCCCAGAGCGGTGTGACAAGTCGACCTACGAGGACACTGCGTGGCATGGCCTTGGAGTCTGTCGGCTCCACAACAACAGTGCTTCCAGCTGACATAGGCACCTTAGCAGGAAGTCTGCCCCAGACTAAGTGCTCGTGCCTCGGTAAGAGTGTCACGGCCTGGGTGAGCTTAACAGTACCTATCTTCTCAGGAACTGCACCACCCCTCCAGCGCTCTACATTCGTGAACATGGACAAGAACTGTTCAACGTCAGGACTAGACGGATGTTCCTGTCTGGACGCGATGTCCCAGTACTCAGTACCACTCTTGAGTACATGGGCCACATGTTTAATGACGTTTGTGCCGACTATCAGATCATCATGCTGACCGGGTACGACCAGAGTGGGTATGACAAAGGAAACACCATAAAGCTGCATGTTGAGGTCATAAAAACCATCAGGCCTAGTCTCCAGACCACCGCAGCCAATCAAGACAATGTTCTCTTCAGGCTGCTGCTTCTCAGGTAAAACACCCCCAGAGCGGAGCTTCTCTACTGCATTTTCACTGATACTGCATGACATAGAGCCAGTATCCAACATGCCATTAAGCTGCACACTCTGGTTGACAAGAACAGGAGCATAGAACAAGTCACTGAAAGCCTGAATCCTCTGTGTCGCCTGAATGACCATACGCGAACCCTGAGGTGCTTTGGCACACTTGTCTTCATACAAGTGAGCCAGGTCGGAGACATCAGTGAGGGATACATCTACATTACCCACACCATCCCTCTCTAGGTGTGGGTTTAGTAGTTTAACGGACGAGACTGACGACCAGCTCTTCCACCAGGCTGAGAACGGAGCTGGTTGGGCGGCTGAGGATGAGGACAGTCCCTCTTCCAATGACCAGGAGACAAACAGTTCATACATCGGTTCTCCCGGCTGCAGTGGGAAAATGTGGAGTGATCCGGAGACTTACAAACCCTGCACAACCTCTGTGGTGCGTCTGGCACCCGCCCTGCGGCGTTAGCTGGCGGTTGAGTCAGCATCGGTGTCCGGACTGCAGCGCTAACTGGAACCTGAGTCTGCATTGTGACCAAACGGTCTAGCAAGCTCACCAAACTCCTCATATAGTCATCACCGCCAGAGACAGGTGCGGGAGACGGTGTAGGAGACCTTGCACAAAATGGTATAGGAGATGACGCATGAGCCGGGACGGGAGATGGCACCACTGGCACGGTCGTGTTCAAGTCGGGAGCCATGTCGACTACAGGGACATGAACCTGTGAATGGAACCTACGCTCTACCGCGCCTGCTTCACGTTGTCCACCTGCAGCAACACGGGACTTCCTCTCCAGCATGTGCTCATCAAGCCTCTCCTGGATCTCGCTAGCAGACCATTTCCCTGCGGACTTGAACTTAAAAACGTTGGCAAGAGACTGATCTGGACAGTGTTTGATAAACATCATGCTTACCTCGTGGCTTGGCTCTTCAATACTACGGCCCTGCCACTTCAAGCATTCGTCAGCCACCTCCACTGTTTTATTAAGCCTAATCCAATACTCCATAGAGTCCTCACCTGGCTTGGGCAGCGTACTGTAAAAGTCCGCCAGGGGCATGCTCGAGTATGTGAGGTCACTAAAGTGTTGCTTCAGTACATCAAAAATAATGTGGGGGTTCGCTATGTGGTCGACAGATGTGTTGCGCAGCTTTATCCTCACCACGTCCCCTGCTTTCCCCATAAGCTTAGCTAGAATCTCATGTGACTGCTCACTAACTGGAATGGCTCGCTTCCTCAAATACAAAGTCATAAGGCTCTCCCACTCATGAACTGTAAACTTATCAGAGCTATCGCCCCTGAAAATAGGAGGCTCCCTAGCGTCTGTCTGCATTACCACTCTAACACTAGGAGCTGTCTCCAAACGCTGTTCAGCAGACCTAGCACTGTCTGTGTGTGTGTTTCTAAGCACTTGTGTTTCCTGCAGCTTAGCAGTGATTGACTCTCCTATCTTCTCTGCTAACCGAGTAATGAGCATGGCTAACTCACCCACTGGCTGCTCGCTGTTACCTAGCACAGCCCCTTCACTGATACCTGGCCTGGCCCGTTCTACGTAGCGTGTGGAGGTGAACTGAGGAGTGCCAAATGTGGTCGGGTCTCTAGGTCCTGGTGCTCTGGTGTCTGGTTCCCCGCCCTCTAAGAGCTGCCCGAAACTCCTACCTACACCTAGCCGTAAACCCCCACCCACATCTAACTGGTACCCCCTCTCCATAGCACACTGGCGATCCAAGAGATCCTGATCAGCAATGTTACCCCCACCTACGTACGAACCACCCTCTGCCATGTTCCTACCTCTAACACTCAGATAAAATAAAAAATAAAATAAAAAAGTGAAAAGCTCAATTCATTTAAATAATTGAATCTAGAAATCACTAAGAGATTGAAACAATCACACACAATCAACAAATTCACCAATAGATTAATCACATATGCACATATCCAGTAGTTTAGATCAATAGATTATTCACACGAGTCCTTCAATCACATCAACATTAACCTTTTTTTCCTTTTTTTTTTCGTGTGTTTTTCTTCCTTCAGTATATACAAATGTCCTGTTCACAAGCCCAGTCCATGGTAACCACAGCTATGACTGTCCAGTGTCCACACAGCTCAACTCCAGTCCACTGTAACATGAGTGTACAGTCTGTAGAAATACCTGAGGACGTCTGGGGCTTGATGACGACAGCAGCCTCCCGCGGCGAGCAACTGATGTCGCTCTCAGGATCCAGGAGGGTCACGGCACCAATGTAACGGGGGCAGTCCTATGCTGTTCTATGCTGGTCAGCCTGCTGCACGCCCGTCACTCTCATCATCAGCTCTGCGTTGTGTTCTAGTTGGGTGGGGCCCCAGGTGTTGTGGGGGCCCTCAGTCTCTCATCATCATCATCATCAAGGAAGGAGGGGGGACACACAGGACTCTATTTGGCCCACCTTGCCATTTATTTTGGTTTCAAACCCTTCGACAAACGTCCAGTCCTCCAGCGGGAGCGGTGTTTCTTACGGACGTGGGGGTCGAAGTTCAACCACTGCCCGGACTTCACTCGTGTGCGTTAGAAGGAGAAACCGTCCACGGGACTCTGATGTAAGAAAGGATAAACAAGTATT
The DNA here is from genome assembly GCF_029633865.1 of Lampris incognitus. Lineage (NCBI taxonomy): Eukaryota > Metazoa > Chordata > Actinopteri > Lampriformes > Lampridae > Lampris > Lampris incognitus. Next base: position 12,663,898 of record NC_079222.1, on the reverse strand, counting down.
TTATCCCACAGCTTGCAGTATCTTCTTACAGGGATACTCAAGGTTACGTTCTCCTCAACCAGCAAAACTGTCCTACGGTAAGAAACACGTGTGGCTCGGCTCGATTGCTGCTTGAGACTCCTCCCACAAAACAAAAATGGCCTCTCCCGCGTTCCCTCTTCCGTGTACCCACAAGACCTCTCTCTTAAAGCGACAGTACATGTATATGACGGTCGTTGGAAAACATACATAAAAGTAAATAATGACATAAAATAAAATGTAGTAAACACAAATAACAGCACACAGACAGGATTTGGTGATATTTCATACTCAAACAAAATAAAATAAAAACATTAATTTTAACCTGGTTACATTAATCATCCAGTATCTTCAAAATATACACAATTTATTCAGTAAAATTATAATTATTTATTAGTATTGTTTATCATTTATTATTATTGTTATTTGTCAACCCCAATGTTTTAGATAATCTGCATTACCATCTCTTAAACATCACCATGATTTGTCTAGGTTTGGTTTTATCAGTAATTTCCTATTGTTTCATTTTCTTATTTTATTTTTAATTGACCCCTGAAAGCCATAATCCATTGCTTCGTTTAAGGTTGTGTACATGGCTCATCTCTGAAATACAAAAAAAAGACAGAGTGAGAGAGAGAGGGAGAGAGTGCATATTGCCAATTTGCAAAGATCGTGAATTCATCACTGTCTCCGGCTCTGCTCGGGCTCAGATGTAGTTTGGAGCCAGGACAGAAGAACTTGGCTGAACCCTTCCTTAAATGCCGCTATTCCAAACATATTTGCATCTAACACTTCTCATCATTTCTGCCATGTCCACGGTGGCCTTCGTTTACGGACACATAAGAAATGCAGTTGGAAGAACTTGACTTTGAAAACAACCAATTAACTTTAAAAGGTCTCAATCCTAGTGAATCAAATGTGAAACCTTGTCCTAATAAGGTGGCTGCAAAAAGCCCGAGTGTTTGTGTGCCAGCTGTTTACCACGTCCTTAGTTTTCACTGATTTATTTGAGCTGTTTTAAGAAGTCATATTAAAAAGTCACAAATCTCAAAGCATTTAATACAGGGATTAGAGCAGATCCGTTTTTGATTCTTTTCAGCCATGCATATTTATCAAAAGTAGCAATGCAAGGCATGTAATGAATCAGAAGCAGGACCCTAAGAAGAAGACTCTGGTTTCACAGCTGGAGCACTGTACATTTAATTAACCATAAGGTTGCTTATACTTATACATATATACTCTATAAACATGTTCTGTCAATTTAAAAAACTGCAGGACTGATTTTTTTTTTTTGGGTCAATTGTCCTATTTTTTTTATGTTGATATGTGGATAAATAAAAATTAAATGTGTTTAATCCATAGAAAAATATGTAGGATCATCTAATCCTTTTACATGCTAATGCTTAGCTAAGCAAACCAATGGACAAAATCATGGAATTAATTCTTAATTGGACTGCTAATATTTTAGGGATCAGACTTTGCCCCATTTGCCCTCCATAGTAAAACAAAATATCTGTGTCGACAGGTACACTAGATGTAACAAAATATCTATCTATCTATCTGTCTATCTGTCTATCTGTCTGTCTGTCTGTCTATCTGTCTATATCTATCCACTCACCCATCTATCTATCTATCTATCTATCTATCTATCTATCTATCTATCTATCTATCTATCTATCTATCTATCTATCTATCTATCTATCTATCTATCTATCTATCTATCTATCTATCTATCTATCTATCTATCATCCACCCAACCATCTATCTATCTATCTATCTATCTATCTATCTATCTATCTATCTATCTATCTATCTATCTATCTATCTATCTATCTATCTATCCATCCATCCATCCATCCATCCATCCATCCATCCATCCATCCATCCATCTATCTATCTATCTATCTATCTATCTATCTATCTATCTATCTATCTATCTATCTATCTATCTATCTATCTATCTATCTATCTATCTATCTATCTATCTATCTATCTATCTATCTATCTATCTATCTATCCATCCATCCATCTATCTATCTATCATCCATCCATCCATCTATCATCCATCCATCCATCTGTCTATCTATCCACCCATCCACCCATCCATCTATCTATCTATCTATCTATCTATCTATCTATCTATCTATCTATCTATCTATCTATCTATCTATCTATCTATCTATCTATCTATCTATCTATCTATCTATCTATCTATCTATCTATCTATCTATCTATCTATCTATCTATCTATCTATCTATCTATCTATCTATCTATCTATCTATCTATCTACCTGCTTGTCTGACTGATCTGCATTACTGTATCCATATGCTTTGTATACAGTGAGCAAATCCCTTCCGGTGTGCTTGTGTGGGTTGGCTTCTTTCTGTTATTCATCAGCAGGTTATAGATTCCCCACACCTCTGATATGAAACAGGATGAATAATTTAGGTCGCAAATATTTGTCCAGTTTTTATTTAAACTTTTAATTCATACTGTCAAACCCATGTGGAATGTTCCCAACAGTTACCTCAGTTTAGAAAAGAAAACACCCGTAGTTCAATTTATCACATCACCCCTTTTCTTGTTGTACTTCAGGCCGACAGTGTGCACTAAGAACTCGCTCTCCCATCGCCACGTGTATTTTGTGCTGCTGCAATTCTACCACACAGTAGTTGTAAAAGAAGCTTTTATCATAAATCAGTTGTTTTATACTGCTTCATGCTTTTGCTGTGAACTGAAATTATGGCTCCCTCCAATTTTCAAATTAATGGGCGTAAAATAATGGGTTATAAGTGTGCAAAAGGTACTTCATTTCAATATTGCAATGTGAGTGTGTCCAATTAATCACTGTTGCGTGATGGGACCTTGGACTGGTAATATGTCACATACTACTGTGCCCTGAAAGTATTTTTAATTTTATATGCCTTAAATCTGAGCGAACACACTCAATAATGTAATATATTACACACACTGTAGTGCTGTACAATTTTGCTTGCCTAAGCTCTATCACACATCACACACTTTAAAACCCTTGGCTCCTGCATCAGAAGGAGACAGTCAAGGAAGAGGAGATGACTTGTCTGCAGTTGGGGGGGCTAGTGTGGTGGGGTTGGGGGAGGTATGTAAGAAGTTCATATTTGAAGCTGCCAAATTTCAGGCAGGAGTGCAAAATATGATAATTGATATCAGTGACAAGTTGTTATCCTTTGGAATTGATGCACCAAGTCATATATACATATATGTTTTATATATATTTTCCAGAACATAAATTGCGTGTACATACACTCTGCAGCAGACGTTTATAGATTGCCAGAAAAGCAATTGTTTTGCCTCTCTGGCAATCTATAGCCCTCAATGGCCCCTGCCTTCTCTTGTATAATATATCATGTCCTGGAGGAAATATTATCTGTGCTGTATTAATAAAAAGAAGTAGGTATATTTTGTTATTTTACTATCTTTTCATTTCTTTGAAGTGCTTCACCGCTCAGCTTTAGTGGTGTTGTCCACTCCACTTGGGCACTCTGGGTAATAGCCTTTGCGTCAGTGCTCCACAGCGGCGTGCTTGCAAATGAAATATCAACTTGTCGCACCGCCAAGGCAGATGACAGCAGACTTTGCTATGCCTGCCACAATTCACTCAGTCTCGTGGCCAGCCCAACTTGTAGAGGATTTCTAAAAGGTAGCTTTTAGATATATCATTCGAGCATTTTAGGAATAAATACTGTTTAGTGGCCTTTTACCAGCTTATTGCAAGAAAACAGAATCAAAAGAATCATGAGCAAGTTGGGATGGTTACACTACTGTATATGTTTGGGTTTTTTTTCCTTTTCATAATAGACCTGAATAGAAAGCTAAAATGGCTAAATTTGAAGAAAATTTGTTTTCTTTTTTTTAAATGAGTATTACAACAGGTTATACAGGTTAGTAAAGACAGACAGGGAACACCAAGTGAAGATGGAAGGTCAAGCTATGCAGCAAAAGTGTAAAAACGGGCTTCAAGCCCACCACACTGTGGTCAGGCCTTTATTTGAGACTAGAGCCTGGCATGGGGATGGACTTTAACTCCCGGTGTGTCTGGCCGTGTGTTTCAAAAAGGCCTTTTCAATTTTTCACGTCAATGTCACTGTTTATTTTCAGTTTCTTAAAGAGGACTGTGATTCACTGCAGTATTCATGTGCAGGACTGCAGACTAACATGTCATACTGGTGGGGTGGGTGCCACTAAGTTTTTCATTTAGTGGAATTAGCACATGGTTTGGTTACACCAAAAAATTGTGGCACAACTGACTGATTGGATCCCTGACTTGTTTTCCATCATCCTGATAAATTGCTCACATGCCACATTGTTACTATGTGTTGGCAATATTATATACTGTGTAAAATGTAATTACAGTGGATGGCATTTGTTATGAAGTTTGAGGTTAGTGTGCTTAAACCGTGTAGCTGCAGATGCAAATTTTGAGTTCCCTGCAACAGCCGGTCTGCAATAAACACAACTGATAAACATACACTGAGGAGCCACAACATTATGACCACCTGCCCAAAAGGCTGTTGGTCGGCTGTTGGTCTTCTGTGTGCTGCCAAAACAGTTCTGACTTGCTGAGACATGGACTCTACAAAACCCTGTGGTATCTGAGCTATGTCCTGTGGTATCTGGCACCAAAGCATTAGCTGCAGATCCTTCAAGTCCTGTAAGTTGTGAGGTGGAGCCGCCGTGGATCGGACTTGTCGGTCCAGCACATCCCAACGATGCTCAATTGGATTGAGATATGGAGAATTTGAAGGCCAGGCCAACACCTTGGACACTTCACCATGTTCCTCAAACCGTTCCTGAACAATGTGTGCAGTGTGGCAGCTCACATTATCCTGCTGAAGGAGGCCCCTGACATCATTCAGCCATGGAGGGGTGCACCCAATCTGCAACAGTGTTTAGGTACGTGGCACATGTCAATTGACGTCCACGTGACTGGCCAGACCCAGGGTTACCCAGCGGAACATTGTCCAGAGAATTGCACTGAAGAGAAGTAGAACACGCACATCACCAAAACTTGAAATCAGGGGTTGGACAAAAAAGAAACTAAAATGAAGATAAATGAAGGTCCGTACAATATGCAGTTTATTAGGACATCCACTTCAGTCTGAAGAAGAGCATGTAGCACAAAATGTCACTTTGTGGATGTCTTAATAAAGAGTATCACAGTCCTTCCACTGGGTTATCGTCTTCCCACGGTGCATCCTGGTGCCATCACTTCTCCAGATAAATGGCACATACGTATACAGCCATCCACATGATCTGAAAGAAAATGGAACTCGTTGGACCGGGCAACCTTCTCCCACTGCCCAGGGTCCAGATCTGATGCTCGCATGCCCATTGTAGGTGCTTTCAGTGGTGGACGGGTCATCATGGGCACTCTGAATGGTCTGCTGCCATGCAGCCCTGTATGCAGCAAGGTGCAATGCACTTTGTTGTGACACATTCTTCCTGTAATCATCATTAAAATTTTCTGTGACTTGTGCCACAGTAGACCTTCTGTCGGTTTGGACAAGATGGTATAGCCTTTGTCCTCGTGCATTGATGAGCCTTGGGCACCCAAAAGCACTGGTTTGTGGTTTGTCCCTCCTCTGACCACTGTCGATAGGTACTCACCATGTTGACCGGGAGCACCCCTCAAGCCTTGCCATTTCAGAGGACCAGAAGAAGAAGAAATGGAACGATTACAGTTGGGTGCCTATACACCTCTGGTGCTTCGCCCCCATATAAACACAGCTACAGTGGCTTGCAAAAGTATTCATACCCCTTGAACTTTTCCACATTTTGTCACGTTTCGACCACAAACATAAATATATTTTATTGGAATTTTATGTGAAAGACCAACACAAAGTGGCACACAATTGTGAAGTACAAAGAAAAGTATACATGATTTTAAAAAAAATTTACAAATAAAAAACTGAAAAGTGCGGTGTGCAAAAGTATTCAGCCCCCCTGAGTCAATACTCTGTGGCACCGCCTTTTGCTGCAATTACAGCTGCAAGTCTTTTGGGGTATGTCTCTACCAGCTTTGCACATCTAGACTGAAATTTTTGCCCATTCTTCTTTGCAAAACAGCTCAAGCTCAGTCAGATTAGATGGAGAGCGTTTGTGAACGGCAGTTTTCAGATCTTGCCACAGATTCTCAATTGGATTTAGGTCTGGACTTTGACTGGGCCATTCTAACACATGAATATGTTTTGTTTTAAACCATTCCATTGTAGCCCTGGCTTTATGTTTAGGGTCGTTGTCCTGCTGGAAGGTGAACCTCCACCTCAGTCTCAAGTCTTTTGCAGACTCCAACAGGTTTTCTTCCAAGATTGCCCTGTATTTGGCTCCATCCATCTTCCCATCAACTCGGACCATCTTCCCTGTCCCTGCTGAAGAGAAGCACCCCCAGAGCATGATGCTGCCTCCACCATGTTTGACAGTGGGGATGATGGTGTGTTCAGAGTGATGTGCAGTGTTAGTTTTCCGCCACACATAGCATTTTGCATTTAGGCCGAAAAGTTCAATTTTGGTCTCATCTGACCAGAGCACCTTCTTCCACATGTTTGCTGTGTCCCCCACATGGCTTCTGGAAAACTGCAAACGGGACTTGTTATGGTTTTCTTTTAACAATGGCTTTCTTCTTGCCACTCTTCCATAAAGGCCAGATTTGTGCAGTGCACGACCAATAGTTGTCCTGTGGACAGATTCCCCCACCTGAGCTGTGGATCTCTGCAGTTCGTCCAGTCACCATGGGCCTCTTGGCTGCATCTCTGATCAGTGCTCTCCTTGTTTGGCCTGTAAGTTTAGGTGGACGGCCGTGTCTTGGTAGGTTTGCAGTTGTGCCATACTCTTTCCATTTCCGGATGATGGATTGAACAGTGCTCCGTGAGATATTCAAAGCTTGGGAAATCTTTTTATAGCCTAACCCTGCTTTAAACTTCTCCACAACTTTATCCCTGACCTGTCTGGTATGTTCCTTGGACTTCATGATGCTGTTTGCTCCCCAATATTCTCTTAACAAACCTCTGAGGCCGTCACAGAACAGTTGTATTTGTACTGAGATTAGATTACACACAGGCTGATTCTATTTAGTCATTAGGTCAACATTCGATCATTCAGCAATCATCAGGCAACTTCTGAAGGCAATTGGTTGCACTCAGAGAAAAGAGGGCTGAATACTTTTGCACACCGCACTTTTCAGTTTATTTGTAAAAAAAATTTAAATCATGTATAATTTTCTTTGTACTTCACAATTGTGTGCCATTTTGTGTTGGTCTTTCACATAAAATTCCAATAAAATATATTTATGCTTGTGGTCGTAACGTGACAAAATGTGGAAAAGTTCAAGGGGTATGAATACTTTTGCAAGCCACTGTAGGTAATTCTTTGAGCCACTCAAGATGAAAGATATAACTCTTCTTGGAAATTTTAGTTGTAGATGGCCGCTCAGTTTCCTCCAGGGACTTCTCTGCTGGCTGTGCCCAATCATCGGGTCAAAATTGATTTCTTCTGCCAGGTCTGTTGAAAAGATGGCCTTGAGAGACAAAAGGTGGCAAGGGCATTGCAATCGTACCAGGTGGTGGAGCATATTTATTTTATTTTACTATGGGCTGTCAAGATTGGGCGGTATCACGGTATGTACCAGGTGATGATAGAACTCTTGGCACTGCTTTACAACAACACTGGCTTTACATGACTTGAGTGAAACAGCTTTATTTGATTTCCGCATGAGCGCAACGTGGAGCAGGCGAGCAAAGCTGTAAATGCAGAACAGGACCCCTACCAAACAATAGTATAAGATGAGTGAGAACTTGCAACTAAACAGGGGGGCACTTCTGCATCTGGACATGGTTCAGATTTAAGAAAACTCCACTGAGCATAAAAATACTCTCTTTGAAGTTGTCAAGTATTCATTTCTCTAGATTAGCCAAAAAAGGCATCACCATGTAGTTATAAATCCCCATCCCTAATCCTCTGTGAATACTACACATGATCAATGGTCACATGCATGTTTGCATATGAAACTAGTCGTTGGTGTCGGTCGTTAGGCACTGTATTGCACTGTATTGTTTATAAGGGTGGGGATACCTGCAGTCAGTTTAGACTGAAGAAGTCACTTAGTTGAGTGATAAAATGTATCTGTCAATAAACATTGTATCCAGATGAAATGATTCAACCTTCTTTGAAATTCATATAAAAGCAAAGAACAGCTGAGGACTGATTTAAAAGTTTCTCTGGGTGTTCTGAATCAAGTCATTGGATCAGCCGTCATCGAGCGGCAGGCAGGGAGACACCCTGGACAGGCCGCCAGTCCATCACAGCACACATAAGAAACACAAGAAAACTGTTTGAGCAGGTATGAGGGAAGCCCGCACAAAAGAAAGAGATGGCGAGGCTGTTTTCATAAGTCAAAATCTTTCAATTCCTTTGTTTCATATTTTCATATACAAAGTCCAAAAAAACAAAGGCTGCTCGTAGTAAAAGCTGAATGGTGGTTTTATATACTATCAGTATTTGTGTAAATTTATCCCCATAACAGCCAATAGCCACCCTCCTTCTGACGTCCAGTTATGTGGGAACTTCCTCATCATTTGCAAAGAGACTCCACACACAATGTAAGTTATGTGTAAGGGATATTGCAAATAAGTGTTCTTAAGAAAGCATTACTATGAAATTATTAGCTCAAAGTGTGTTATACTCTACCATTATTAATGCTTTACCTTGACTACACTACAGACTAATATATGTTGAAATATACTGAAAGAATGCTCTTTAACATATGAAGCACCCATCTTGTAATTATAGCTATTACTGACTCTTGAGTGATGTTTTTTTTCTTTCATTCTTTTAAACATTCCGGTGTACTTGACAAGCATTTAGTGGTATTTTGCATACATGTCTGTGTTTGGACATGTGCAATATGTAGGCTGATGTGGGTTGGATATTTCTTGATGCTAACTATTTCAATTCCAGCTGAGTGTGAGGTACTAGCGGTGCTAGCGCTAGCTAAAGCTGGGGAAGTATATGGCTGGGACTGAAAGATAAGTGCATGATTTCAGGTTTAAATTATGCTGCAGTTATGCTGCTGTGAACACCCCCTATTGCAGGTGCTTCCTCACTTGCATGAAATCATCTTTAGTGTAGCTTGGTGACAGTTGAGCATTTGCCACAGCTGTGTGTCGGGCTACCTGCTGAGTTACGCTGGTTCTTATCATAATGTTAGAGAGCAAATGCTTGGGGGGTATCATTTTGGAAAGTATCCTGACAGGATCTGACAGTGTCGCATAGTCACTAAACAGGAATAAATCATCTTGCTGAGTGGGCGCTCACTTTATTTTGTGCTCTTTTCCCTGCCTTTTTCATTATTTTCCTCACAGAAATGACTGAGTAGATAAATCCTACTTGAGAAAATATGAATGCTTGAAAAAATCATGTAGAATGCACTGCTTTTCAACCTCATGAACCAGTCTTTATTTGTTAATACTGGAGACTGGAGTGGAACACCAGGAAACATTCAGACTGAGGGCAGATTTTGACCAAAGGAAACAGCCTGCGGAGATGGAGCAGGTCTGCTCAAACATCACGAAAATAGACTTTATGTGCCTTTTTTTCATAACCAAGCAAAACATCACTTTCCCTGCTTGCTGGCGTAAAGAGCTGGTTCTCGGACAGTTTGATTAAAACTACTGAAAGCGATGCAATAATTGCTTTCTTGCTCGCTCCTGGCGAGGTTGTTGATAGACTTTTTAATACTTGATGCATTTATTTTGTTGTGCAGACTGCCTGAAATTATGCTTCCAGGATTTCAAAAGCAGAATTCTTAGAAATTTGGAAATGTTCAAAGTTGGTCCTCCAACACTGTGTGTGTTATACATGTGTGCAATACATGCACAACATATTTATTCATTTTCATTTCTACAAGCAAGTGGCATCATAGTAAGTAATAAGATTTCATTTTTGTCCCCTTTGTAATCATTTGTGTTCCCACTAGCATGCCCACAGAGCCCAACTCTTACATAATAACTTGTATTACTGCATTTGTCTGAGATGTTCTGGATGCATCCACGCAAAGGAGACATACATATACCTGGGGACTATTAGCCCGCCTCATGTGTGGGGTCTTTGGAAGGTCTCTAAGTGGTCAGATACATGAAATAAGAGAATAAATTGAGATCTGTCTGCTTTATCTGCCACATTTAATGACTAGTAATGACCAACATCACCCTCCAGTGTGCTGTGTAGCCTGATATAGACGTGTACAATGAGATTTTATCACTCCATGACAGTTCCGGAAATCTATGCTGAAATCATGCCTACTAATTAAAGTGGTTGTCTTGCGGAGGCGTCGCTGAGCCAGTGGTAAAATGTTGTAACTTTCTATCATATCTTACAGTCGAGGGCTTTTTAGTGGCTGAAATATGTCTGAATCCCACTAAAGCCCTGTTTTAAGGGAACACGCTTGTGTGTAGAAGCTACCAAGTGCAGTTTAAGTGATATGACTGGATGAGAGTTCTCCGGAGGCTCACTAAGGGCTATTTTAGCACTCCAATGGGATTATCATTTAGGGGAAACCGATGGCTCTGTGAATTACAGTGGATGCTTGGTGAGCCAACATTGTGTGCCCCTAATGGAGGTGATGGAAGTAGATGTGCATATTGTATTGCTTTGATGATGTCACTGCTTCATACGATCAATTATTCTTTTTTTACTGTCTCTTCACTGTCTGTAGCTCTTCATTTTTCTCCGCCCCTCATTTGTTTCTTGAAAGTTATAGTCATTATTCTGTATATGAAATAATACTGCAAAGTCACAGAGAGGTGAATCAGTTCATCTGAACACGTTTAGTGGGAGAAACGTTTCATCGCTCATTCAAGTGACCTCGTCAGTCTCACCTGACTGCAGGTATCCCCCAACCTTATAAACAGTACAGTTGCATAATGACCGAAACCAACGATTGGATTCATCTGCAAATTGATGTGACCATTAACTAGAGTTACAATGGCCACGTGTACTATTCACAGAGGATTGGGGAATAGTTGCAATCACAGCATTGTAAAATGGTGACAGATGTAATCTTGCCACCGAGGGGGGGGGGGGGTTGTTCCATCTTTACATATAGATGATCACAAGATGCCATCTTCAGGGATGCTTGTTCCCTCTTCACAAAGATGGACACAAGAGGCTATCTATGTGAAGGATGAACGACCGTCCCTGAATCAAGAATGGGGGGGGGGGGATATCGTGTTACAATGCTGTGATTGAAACTATTCCCCAGTTCTCTGTGAATAGTACACATGGCCAATGTAACTAGTTAATGGTCACATCACCCTCACACACTCTCTGGAAAACAACAAACAAGGAAAGCCGTACAGCCTGCTGGTAGCATAGGAGCCGCATAGCCACGCTTTCCTTATGTATCAGACCGGCTGGAATGATCGGATGATTTTCTGCCCTTTACGCTGGTGGAGGTCAGGGAGAGCTGGTGTAGGCTTGCTTTGCTTGATGACAAGTAATTTTTGCTGGTAATCCAGTTTATTAGAACTTTAAAGACCTACGATGGTCAACATTACTCATTTCGCTCTGAAATGTAGCTAAGCTGCTCAAATTCAAATGAGCTAGCTTGCTTTATTGATAGCACAATTATCTATGACATTGTAACAATTTACCACCTTAATGGCTCTGATTGGCTCACACTCCTGCCATAAGCAGTGCCTTCCCTCGTCTGTTGATTTCACCTTAAGCTACACAATATGCATGCATCATAAACTCCCAACATTCACAACGTTAAAGGCAATCCTGAAAAAAAGCAGAGCCTACCCTTCCCACTGAAAAACTAGATGAGTTTGTGTGCGATACGGCCATTTGCTGATAGAAGTTTAAGGACTTAAAAAGGACATGGACATAAAAATAACATTAATAATATGTTATAACACAGCATACTTGTAACTAGAGTGAAATTTTGATATGTTTTCTGTATGGTTATTTTGATTAAATTATCACAGGGTAGGCAGTGCCTACCCTGATTGCACGTCATTGGGTAGTAGGTTCATTTCTTGCAAAGGGAACAAATCTGCTGAAATTAATTAAAGTTTCACATCGGTAAAGTAGAAGCTCTTCTATTGTAGTGCCAGTAGGTGGCATCTCATCTACAGATGTAAATTCTGTGGCATATCAATATCCCCAAGACAAATTGTAGCAAGATGTGGTGTATCTGCTCTTGTGTCTACATGGCAACACTTAACAGCAGGTTACACAAAATATTAGTGGTAATGTGGGTATGCACTTACACAAGTCAGGGATTTCTGTAAAGAAGAAGACAGAAAATATAAATGCATATACCAATAAATGTTCTTTTAATATTCATCCTCAAGTGATTGCATGCTTCTTGCATCTTTTATTTGCTAATGCTAAATTCGATTACCAACAACCATTCTGTAATTATTAATGCATATACCTAAGCAGATTAGGTATTAGATGTGCATGTGTGGACTTGTTAACTGTAGTTTATTTCAATTCCCTAGGCGAATAACCTATAAAGGTTGGCTGTGTTTAAGGCATATTAAGGTATGCATGAATGAAGGAATGTTTTCTCGTGAGAAATGACATATGTATGCACTACTCTGCCAGTGTGTCTCGAATAACATCATCCCATGTGTACTCGATAAAGAGACAAGGTCTGTGATAAACTGGCAAAGTTTCAAGCTATGACGTTGATTTGAATATATCTAGATAATATCACTGCCACGGAAGTCATGTTTATGTCTTAGTTTGTCTGTCTGTCTGCATGATATCTCAAAAATGAATCAATCCATTCTCACAGCATGTGTGATGTTTACACCCTATACACTTCTTGACATTTTGCACTTTTTTTTTCAAAAAATTTCCCAGAGAATTGTATTCTTCAGGCTTGGTAGAAGTTGTAATGCTTTTATTGCTATTGGAATATGTAAATTTACTGGGTTCACATTACTACAGGTTTTCCTTAATATTTAGAATATACCAGGATTTTTAAAATCAAACTATGCTTATCTATTTTTGGAATAATAGGTATGAGTTAAGAGGGAACTCCTTAAAACTATTCCCATTAAAGTGTCACTCTGAAAAGGGGAGGGGGGACTTTCTACGAAGCTCGCATCTATAACGCCCTATAAGCATCTGTAACGCCCTGTAAGCATCTATTGCATCTCTAACACCCATACTTTCCTATAATGTGCATTACAATGACTAACGGCTGTGGCTGAAGACTGTGAAATAGCACTGAAGTCTCATTCTGCATCTCTACAAAACGTCAGCAAAACAAGTTGGCTATGATGCATTATGACATTTGACAGATAAACAGGCTAATGATGACATATTTATAATGCATAAATCCGTTTTGAATTGACATAATGTATCATAAAGGTGGTTATGAGGTGTTGTGAGGACGTATACATGGTTATAATGAATCTTGCAATGACTTATAGCTACACTTATAGGGCGTTATAGATGCTTATAGAGCGTTATAGATCCAAGCTTCATAGAAAGTGTCACCGTTAACTAGTTTAAAAATAGATTAGATAAATGTTGGTCAACGAAGGACTTTTTATACAATTATAAAGCTGAGTTGTGATTATTGTGAGTATTGTGTGACTGTGATTATTTGTGAGACTAATGTATTTGTGAGACTATTGTATTTATGTGATTTGTGATTATTTGTGGGATTATTGTGATTTTAATAACTATTGTGGTTCTTTTTTTCTTTTTTTGTGGTTGTTTATTTTGATTTGTTGAGTCTGGTGTAGAGGATTTGTATCCTGTGCCAGAAAAAAATCATTAAATTTCATTAAATTAAAAAAAAATAATGATAAAGGCGAACAAAAAAAACGATTTGGCACAATAACAAATGACTATAGTGTTTTTTATACCCAGAAGTGTAACTCTCTCTCTCTCTCTCTCTCTCTCTCTCTCTCTCTCTCTCTCTCTCTCTCTCTCTCTCTCTCTCTCTCTCTCTCTCTCTCTCTCTCCTCATTCATCGCTCCATTTACAGAGTGAGTTACAGTAGCGCTTGTTTTGAGCCTGTCTCTGCCTAGACTCACAAGTCAGTCTCTAAATGCTTCACTCAACTAGAGACTGAGGGTAATCTCCCAGCTTGGTGGAAACAATTAGAGTAAAAAAGGAAAAGAAAAAAAACCCCTGCATTGCAGAATTAATCCCAAGTCTTTAGGGTGGCCCTTCATTCTGGGGCGGCGACATGCAGGAGTCGCCGGCTTGTAAACACTGTCGCACCAGTAACACGTGGATTACAGGACGGCTCAGCCAGTCACCGAAGAAAAGTCCTTAAAGATGACACACACATGTCTTCTGCGGCGAAAGATCACAAATATGCATGTTACTGAAAAGCTGCTCAAAATTAATATCCGATTTTAAAGATTTTGCACGCACTTGTGAAAATGTAGGGGGGGGGATTGTTAACGCTATGTTAATTAGTAAAACGTATTAACGATCGGCTTTGGGGAAAGTGTGTTTTTTGAGAGGAGCTGCTAATGAACCACCACCACTCACGGCCCCACTTCCGCCAGCTGCCAGTGGCCAGTGGAGGTGGTCGTGAGCCTTAGGTACCTTGGCATCATCCTGGACAATAAACTGAGCTTTGATCACCACATCACAGACGTCCATAAACACTTCCAACAAAGACCCCCCGCCATCCACACACTTAAGGCTCTCTCAGTCACACCCCACCTCCTGCTCCTTTGTTAAAGTATTGTAAACTACTGATAAGACACGTTAGCTCCTAGCTAACGGGTCTGACCCTTTAGCCGAGCGGTTAGTGATGTCACCTTGTGGTGCAGTACACCTCGTATCGAATCCCGCACCGGGCAAGAAAATAACCGGTTAAAGTATCATTGAACTGTAACAGTGTATAGTATAACAGACTTGTGTTGTTGTGCTGTTCTCATTTTGTGTTCATTCCTTGTGAAACTGGCATGTATTTAAAATGGCTGCTGATGATTAACAATGTGTATGTCACTCCATAAAGCGGCTAATGAGTCACTTTATCGCAGAGGAAATGTTCATGTCAACAGCTTTCATTACTGCATACATAAAAGTCCTCACCTGGTCAATACCGGTCACCACCAACAAACCTCTCCATCCCCTGCAAACCACACTACCTTCCACTTGTGGTCAGGAGGGCCTACTACTACCTCTCTCAGATGTAATCCAGCACTGTTGTCTACTGAGGTATTGATTAGAAATAGAAGGAATCGAGTGTACTCAATTAATGGGGTAAACCAGTCTAATTTGTTACCTATTCCATGACAACCTCAGACTACCACAAGGGCTCCGGTTATCTCAGCAAAGCTAGCTTTACTCTATCAGATCTCTCGCCAACAAATAATTTTTAGTAAATGACATTATCTTACAATTCAGATTTTTTGGGTTTTTTTGTTACTGCGACGTGGTTAACTGAGGGCACCAGCGCTACTGTTCTCAACGATGTTCTCAATGAGACAGCGCCAGACATTTTTAGTTTTATGAATACCTGCCGCACTGGCAAGAAAGGAGGAGGAGTAGCTGCCTTATTTAAAGATGTTTTCCAGTGCAAATAGATTTTACTTGGTGATTTTACTTGCTTTGAGTACCTCAGTTTTACATTGACGGGTGCTCCCAAAATTCTATTTTTAACCATTTACAGACCTCCAAGATATTGTTAACTTTATCGATGATTTTACTGAACCGCTATCAGCTTCTTTATCGTAGCAGGGGATTTTAACATTCATATAGTAGATAATAACATGGACAATAATGCCAAAGATCTCTTCGCCCTACTTGACACTTTGGTCTCTCGCAACATGTGAAAGAGCCCACGCACGCTCGAGGGCCTCATTCTAGATTTGGTTATCTCTGAAGGTCTCAACATTTCATCCATTATGATTAAGGACTTGGCCCTATCTGATCACTGCTGTGTCTTCTTTGACTTACTGATCGTACCAGATGTTCAAACTAGCTCTGTATCTGTTAAGAAGAGGTATATAAATGAGAGTACTAGTGCTAGGTTTATGGAGACAATAACTATGTCACAAACCATGAATTCATAGTCAGTTGATGTACTCCTAGATAATTTTAACTTTAAATTTCTGAATGTCATGGATGTTGTTGCACCAGTGAGAGTCAAGAAAACGCTGAGCAAAAAGAGGGCACCTTGGAGAAATACCATGATGGTAAAACCCCCAAAAAGAGAATGCAGGAAAGGAAGGCAAACTAAACTTCAAATCCACTATGACTTGTATAATTAAAGCCTTTATAATTTTGACTATGTGTTATCCAAGGCTAGACAGCTACATTTTTCTAATTTGAAAAATTAGAACATTAATAATACCCGAACTCCATTTGCCATGGTTGACAAGCTTCCAATACCCCCAAAACAGATAGCCCCAGAATTCCACTCCACAGAGAAATGTATTGAATTTGCTTGCTTGCTTTTTTGGTGAAAAAAATTAAAACTATTGGACAGACCATCAACACCACACAGTCAAGCAATAAAACTATTCAGTCCCTATGACCACCAAGAAATAATCTGGTCATAATGTCACAATTTAATAACATTGATCAAGAAACTCTAGCGGAATGATTGAGGTAATGACTGAAATAACAATTGCTTATACGAATTTGCTTGAGTTCTAGCATAATCAAAAGAGTTGACTGGTAGTCAGTCTTTTCAAGGCAAACCAAACTGTTCAGTCAAATCAATCAAAATTTACGAAATTATATTTTCAATGATGTAGTCTAATCATACCCCAGGGGAAAACACTGAAATAATATTTTGGAGCAACTAAGCAATCCATTACCAACCCTGTGATTGCATGTTGGAAATTTTGAATAGCATGTGGCAGTAGTTTTGCAAATACTTGTACATAATTTTCACAGTGAAGAGCAAAAGGAATATTTTTGGGTACAAGCAACTTTGGAAGCATTAGGTTTATATTAAAAAAAAAAAGATTACTTAATGCCAACGATGTGGCAAAAAATGTGGTAACTTTTGAAACTCTGAAAAGGAACTATGGCGATCCCTTATCATTGTGAAAGTCGGATGGAGGGACATGGAAAATCTGGATCTGGAGTGGAGGGACTCGGAGGCTCTGGATTTGGGGTTGGGGGACCTGGAATGTCTGGAACTTGTTTAAGGGAGGGACTTGACATATCTGGAAATGTAATGGTATGAAAATTCTGGAAGAAGGTAAGGAGAGAAAACTGGCATTATGAGATGGTTAAAGGAGTGCCTTGACTTCTCTGGATATTGGTTGGAGGGAAAGTGGGGCATCTGGCTTCATTGAGCAAAAGGAGGAAAAATTCCTTTGCGTCTTTGCACGGAAATGGGGGAAATCTGTGTTTGGAAAGGGCCATAATCTTTTTTCTGAAGAACTAAAGAATGCTTCTTATTTCTTTTGGTAAAGCCTTTTGAGGGTTCCTGGTTTTCAAGTACTGGCTTCTCCAGAAGAAGATAATCCATTTGTTGAAAGAGGAGAAGCCTTGTGTACGCCAAGAGAAGGCAAGGCAAAGCAAAAACTTCTTGACCCTCACATCTCCATATGTCAGCTTTTTTGGTATTTTTGCCTTTAAACTTTGGGTTGCTGAATAGTTTACAAAGGAAATTTAGAGGTCTCTTCATTTGGTTATACATCATAGTTCACATGATTAATTAAAATTGTGCAGTGGAGAGATACAGACAGCAGTGATGACTGTATATAATTTCTATTAATCAATTTTGTAACCAATGACTATATTACAAGAGGAATGTCATTGTTTGGAAGGAAAGTAAGGATGTGATTCTTGCCTCCATCTAGTTTTCAGTTATAAATGTGGCATTTACCATAATTCTTTATTACTACCCCAATGTGTCAGGTTATATTAAAAATTGAGTTCAACACACTCTTGGGCCACCATATTGTTCCAGTGTTGATGGTGCAAATGATACCTGGGATTTTTGTTCTGTTGTTGTCATTAAAAAGCAATAGATATGATTCACTTTTGGGATGTGAGAGTTGGAGGGATGGTGTTAATCATATGAGGTGAGAGATGGCAGGTCATTTATAATCAATTGGAGTAAGAGTGTGTACAAAGGGAAGACTCCTTAAAAGTGAGTTATGTTGTATTAAGGTAAAATGTTAAGTTTTATTAATGTACTGGTGGTATCTATGAACTGTAGCGATCATCATCATCATCACCTCAATTCCATATCCTCTTTGACAAAAAGACCTTTATTTCAAGCAATTATTGAACTAGTTTATATATTATATAATGTGTCCCAAAAACTTTTCTCTTAATCACTTCAGTAAGAGCTTCACATTATTCTTAACCTGGCAGTTCTGGTCCATAAGATTTAAATAACCTTTTTGCTTGAGAGAGAAAAGTGTATTTCCTTCTTATACATGGCTAATTCTGGCAGAAATCATTACTAAATAAATATGCAATTGTAATTATATCAAAAGGTGTGCATTACAGTACTTACATTTCTGTTTCTTTCTCTATCTCTCTTTCTCTGTCCTCTTCCTTCTTTCCCCATCCATAGGTCCATTGCTGTGTGATGGACGACAGGCATGCCTCCTCTTCCCTCTCCTCCTCCTCTTGCAAGCTTCTCTTTTATTCAGTTTTGGTGAGCGCACCTGTCCAAACAGCTGCCGCTGTGAGGGGAAGATTGTCCATTGTGAATCAGCAGGCTTTGTGGATGTACCAGAAAACATCTCAGTTGGCTGCCAGGGTCTCTCACTGCGCTACAATGACCTGCACACTCTGCTCCCTTATCAATTTGCTCACCTCAACCAGCTGCTCTGGATATACCTGGACCATAACCAAATCTCTGTCCTGGATAGCCGGGCTTTTCAGGGGGTCCGCAGGCTGAAAGAGCTAATCTTGAGCTCCAACAAAATCAGTTTGCTGCACAATGCAACATTCCATGGGATTCCCAACCTTCGGAGTCTGGACTTGTCTTACAACAAATTGGAAGTGCTACAGCCAGGTCAGTTCCATGGCCTGCGAAAGCTGCAAAACCTTCACCTACGCTCTAATGGCCTCACTAACATCCCCATTCGAGCATTCCTGGAATGTCGAAGTTTGGAGTTTCTGGATTTGGGTTATAACAGAATTAAAGCTCTAACACGCACCACTTTCTTGGGGTTGCAGAAATTGATGGAGCTGCATCTGGAGCACAACCAATTCTCAAGGATTAACTTTTTTCTGTTCCCACGTCTGGCCAACCTCAGGTCACTATACCTGCAGTGGAATCGCATCCGGGTTGTCAACCAGGGCCTTCCTTGGACTTGGTACACACTGCAGAAACTGGATCTATCTGGAAATGAAATCCAGACTCTGGATCCAGCTGTTTTTCACTGCCTGCCCAACCTTCAGATCCTTAATCTGGAATCCAACAAGTTGTCCAATGTTTCGCAGGAGGCTGTTACAGCTTGGATCTCACTAACCTCCATCAGCCTAGCTGGCAACATGTGGGACTGTGGGACAGGTATATGCCCACTTGTGGCCTGGTTGAGGAATTTTCGTGGCAGTAAAGACACCACTATGATCTGCAGCAGCCCAAAGTATCTTCAGGGAGAGAAAATAATGGACGCCACGAGGAACCATGGCATTTGTGAGGAAAATGACTACTTTCAGACTGAAACACCCTCACCCAGCCAAGAACTTATTTCTGAAACTACTACTGATGCCACCTTTGCCCCCACTTCTGCTTCACCAGTCCTGCCCCCAACAACTGCTTTTGGACACGTTCCACCATCCAGACTTAAGCCCATTCCTCATCCCATTTTACCCACCCAGATGAGCAAAGACCCTAGAGACTCTGTTTCTCACATCCAGCCCACTATCAATAGCCTGTTGATCACTCCACCGCCAGAAATGGAGCACATGACTCTACACAAAGTGGTGGTGGGCAGCGTTGCACTCTTCTTCACTATGTCTCTCATAATTACTATTATCTATGTGTTATGGAGACGTTACCCAGATGCAGCCAGGGTGCTGCAGCAGCAATCCATGGTGAGACGCAAGCACCGCAAAAAGAGTCCAGAGCCAGAGCAGAACCTGAGCTCTCAGCTCCAAGAGTATTACATGAGCTACAATCCTGCTGCTACCCCAGAGGGATTGGAGGTGCTTGGAAATGGCACTGGTGCCTGCACATGCGCAATCTCTGGTTCCAGGGAATGCGAGGTATGATCCATCGCATCAGCCTAAAATATAAAAACTCAGAAATCAAAACATAAAGGCTCAACAGAGGTAAATACTTTATCAGCCATGCACTGTAGAGAGAGACATTTGATGTAGAGTTAAGCACTTTCATCTCATGGTTCACAACATGTTTGACTTAAAATCTTAAACGTTTTCAATTATTCAGGTTTTCAAACTTTAATTAAACCACAAACTGGGAAATAGAAATTGCTCTGTGAACCAGGGAGCAGTGGTCCATAACTGGTTAAGAGGCCTGCAGTATTACACTGACATGTTAGAGAATTCCTCCTCCTCCTCCCAGTTAACTGAGTATGGCTTTGTTTACTCCTCAATTAATTCTGCAATGAACTTTGCTTTATCCGTCATAAAATTATCTATTTTTTCCCTTTTTATCGTGACAAACTGTTTTATTGCCACAGTTTTTCAAGTGATTTGATAAGCCTGCCTCAAGACAGCCTGAATAATTGCACAGTGTACAGCAGATGCATCTCATCTCTCCATGGCAGCATGATGCACTGAATGTTTTGAGATTATTTTCAGTTGGGACTTGAAGGTGCATTTCATTTTCTGAATTAAATGAATGAAATGAAAATTAATGAAAGCAAAACAATGCCACATTGTTATGTTTAACGTATGCAAGTTTGAACACCCTTTTCTGTTTGATGGATGCAATATATTGTGTGTTTGTTCTCTCCCCTGCCAGTCTGCTTTAATCTCGCTCAGCAGTTTAAAGTTGGGGCACTTTTGGAGGATGCCCAGTTAGTTAGTTTGTGAAATTTATGGTAATTTGTACAGAGATGAGGCAAATGGGTACATTTTATTATAATCATCTTGCTCAAATGTAGATCTGCTTACAGTGAAAAGGAACATATTTATATCAATACCAGGGTTATTAAAACAATTCAGTCGTAAACCTCAGAATTGCAGGATGCTCTCATTGGTCTCGAGAATCATGCTTCTTAGCAGACACAATCTCATCATCTAATGGGTGCACAGCTAAAATGATCTGAAACGCAGGGGTTCATTTGGAAGTATGAATGAATGCATTTCTGTATGACCTCTTCTGTGTGTGTGTGTGTGTGTGTGTGTGTGTGAATAGTTTTAAAATCAGAGGAAGCTAAAAGATGAAAAATATTTGGTATCTACACTGAAATTATGGAAAATGTTAAACATTGTCTTTGCCGTGGCAGTTCATGATATGTCAACAACCCTAACACAAATAGAAGAGAAACAGTTAACATTAACCTGAGGGATGCCACCACAACATAGTCTATGATCTTGTTCTAACCATTCTATTTATTCATTTAACCTCATTGTAAAATGTTTCATTTCAATAGAATCCTGTCATTCAAGTTGTGACTAGTCCTGACACCAGGTAAAATATCTGATCAATTCAAAGTACTTTTATTATTATTTTGGACAACTTGCCCTTCATGAGTTACATAAAAAAGCTTACAACATATCATATACTACAGATGCTGTTTAATTAGTGATGATGACTAGCCTCTTACATGTCAAAAGTGCAGCCACTGGGGCATCCAGGTAGCATAGCGGTCTATTCCATTGCCTACCAACATGGGGATCGCTGGTTCGAATCCCCTTGTTGCCTCCGGCTTGGTCGGGCATCCCTACAGACACAATTGGCCGTGTCTGCGGGTGGGAAGCCAGTTGTGGGTAAGTGTCCTGGTCGCTGTACCAGTGCCTCCTCTGGTCGGTCGGGGCGCCTGTTCGGAGGGGAGGGGGAGCTGGGGGGGAATAGCGTGATCTTCCCATGCGCTACGTCCCCCTGGTGAAACTCCTCACTGTCAGGTAAAAAGAAGCAGCTGGCAACTCCATATGTATCGGAGGAGGCATGTGGTAGTCCGCAGCCCTCCCCAGATCAGCAGAGGGGGTGGAGCAGCGACTGGGATGGCTCAGAAGAGTGGGGTAATTGGCTGGATACAATTGGGGAGAAAAGGGAAGGGGGGGCGGGGTTCAGCTACTAGTTTTACACTATCAAAGCTTCATGAGCTGATCTGTAAAAATAACAGTACACATATACTGACATTCTAAGAGTAAAATTATTAAGTTTGAAGACTCAAATAGTCTTTTTCTTATTACCTAGAAATAATATAAATTCTATATTTATAGTGTTTCTAGGTAATAAGAAATATATTTATAATATAAATGTTTCTTATATATAATTTATATTTATATTATATAAATAAATCTATTGTATAAATTTATATTATAAGTTATATTTATAATATAAATAGTATACATTAAATTTGTATTGCCTCACTTTGAATAAAATTGATTCCAGTCCTATTTCACGATAATATAAAGTGAAGAAATTTAAAAGTCAGAGAAGGAAGTTGTGACACTACCCACTGGATTACAGGAATATGCAGGTGTGAACCCAGTAGACTAAAGGATTATACCTAGGTGGAAACTGAAAGGACTCCACCAACCTTTTGGCCAACAAACATTTTGCCAACAACCTACTTGACTGATGCACCAGCTTCATCAATAAGTATACAATAAGAAGTTTGGATATGTTCGCCATTTCATATTTCATACTCCACGCTATATTAAAACACACAGGAACAAAGGCTTACAGACAATACAAATAAATTTTACGCTCTGTGGGCCTTGGTTAAAGTGTAATCAAACCCTAAATTTGAGTTGTGCACATTAGTGCTGAAATGATTAGTCGATTAATTGAGCAGTCAACAGAAAATTAATTGAATACAGCTTTGGTGGTCGATTAATCATTTGAGTCATTCATCAAGTAAAAATACCAAACATTTGTTGGTTACTATTATAAATGCTTACATTTGTTTAAATTCCTCTGATATATCGCATTCTGATATGGATACTTGAGGGACTTTTTTGCTGTTGGTCAGACAGCAGTTTTAAGACATCACATGGGACTGGAAACTCAAGATGTGTATTCATCAGTATTTTTTTTACTTTTAACAGACTGAATTATTAATCACTTAATCAAAAATAATCAACAGATTAATCAATTATGAAAATAATCATTAGTTTCAGCCTTAGTTGCAGTACACATACATTTTATTTGTATAGCACTTTTCAAAGTACACAAAGACGCTTTACATAAGATAAAATAAACAAAAAGCGTCACATCAAAAACATGTAACACACCACAATAATCATACATTAAAAGCATTTCTTAAAAGGCAAGTATTGATTAATGATTTGAATGTGGAAAGATTGGTACAGAGTTCCAGGGGGAGGGGGCAAGTATGGAGAAGGCTCGGTCACCCAAGGTCTGGTGCTTGGTCCTGTGTGGTGGAGACAGGAGATCGGCATCAGAGGAGTGAAGGCTGCGGGAAGGTGTATGATAGTGGAGCAGGTCGGTGAAGTAGGAGGGGGCCTGGTTATGGAGGGCTTTATGAGTAAGGAAAAGGACTTTGAATCGGATCTATTGTGGGACAGGGACCCAGTGAAGGTTCTGCAGGACAGGGCTGATGTGATCACAGGAGTGGGTGAACAGGTAAGCAGCAGAGTTCTGGATGTACTGAAGTTTGTGTAGGACTTTAGATGATGAGCCGTAGAGAATGCTGTTGTGGTAGTCAATCCTGGCTCTGATGAAGTCATGGATCAAATGTTGGCAGCAGAGAAGGAAAGTGATGGGTGGAGACAAGCTGTTTTTTAGGTGAAAATAGGCAGTTCTGGTGATTTGATTGATGTGTTGTTCAAGCAGAGGTTGCTGTCAAAATGATTCTGAGATTACAGATGTTTGGGCAGGGAGATAGAGTGGAGTTGTTGGTGGTGAAGCACAAGTTGTGATTGGGTTTGGTAAGGGATTTGGGACTGATGAGGATTATGTCAGATTTATCACAATTTAGTTTGAGGAATTTGGCTTGTATCCATGATTTAATTTCAGTGAGACAGTTGGTCAGACTGGAGTAGATTTTAATGGTGATGGATTTAGTGGCAATGTAGAGCTGGACATCATTGGCGTAGCAGTAAAAGTGGAGACTATGACGTTGTATGATGTTACGAAGGGGCAGCATGTAAAAGATGAACAGGAGAGGACCAAGCACCGAACCCTGGGGGACACCTTGGGACAGGGGAACGGTGAACGAGGTGCAGTTGTGGATGCTGATGAACTGTTGTCTGTTTGTGAGATATAACTTTAGCCAGAGCAGTACCAGTGATGTTGAGAGAGAATTGACAGCGGGAGAGAAGAATTGTGTGGTTGATGGTGTCAAAAGCTGCAGTTAGGTCGAGGATCATGAGAATGCTGAGGTGGCCAGAGTCTGAGAAGAAGAGGAGGTAATTGGTGACTTTGAGGAGGGCTGTTTCTGTGGTGTACTGTAAGCTGTGAGCAGAACCCAGATTGAAATGGTTCTAACAGGTCATTGGAGATGAGGTGAGCATTGAGTTGGGAGGCAACAACCTATTCCAGTATTTATGACAGAAAGGGGAGATTGGAGATGGGCCGGAAGTTGCTCATGGTGCTCATATACATCTGTATGCACGCCACTACCTGAATAAAATATCCCAAGACTGGATATATATTCAACATTTTTGAAGATAAAATCAGCAAACACTATTAAATTAAAAATTTAATACAAGGGTAATTTAAGGAACGCTGACCTGAACAGTGATATGGAGATTATGGTCTAATGTCAGTTGGCAGAAAGTAATAAAAGATTACAGTTTGTTATAATCAGAGGTCTATCTCAAACCTCCAGTTTTAGAGATGTGCTCCCATCTCCCACTTCATTCTCTGCCTCATAAATTTACATATACAAAAGTATGTACCAGGTAGGAACAACAGGGCCAATTTTTGGAGGTATTGAATGTAATTGCCAATTTACAATCTTAAATTCCAGACATTTTCTGGGTCTTGTCTTCCAGATGTGCTACATGTTAGTCTAATTAGTTATGTGGTGTTCTTTGTTGTTATTTCTCTTTGGTTGAGAAATGTGCTTCAAATAGTTGTTATTATTATTATTATACCTAATGAGACTGTCAAAATGCTAGACACTTTCACTCAGACTTTGAGAAAAAATGACTGTCATGAATAAATATATGTGAGCAATTCATTAAGATATTCCCAAATTCATAATTTCCAAATTGATGTCCAAATGTATCATTTCCAAATTGATGTCCACATTTTAGGAACCCTTTCAGCCAACCTCTCTTGTGAGTAAATAGACTGGAAAAATGTGTGTCAATTTTGATGGACATTTATTGTCCAAAGAGTAACTTGCAATTCCATATAACCGCACATGGGCTTGTTGTTATAGTCTGTTTCTCAACTGACTTCTAGAGAGAAAACATTCATGTGCATTAAGTTAAGGGAAGGCCACCTTCCAAATCCAAGTACTCTGACCATTCATATTTATAGCAAAAACACTAGCTTGTAAAAATGTTTCTCCTGCTTTGGTAATACAAGCTTCGATGGAAAGAAGTGCTGAGTGGGTCAACAACTCAATATTTGGAAAAAGTAGGCTTTAAAAGACCAATGAAAAATTAAAGAAATTTATTTTATTTTGCCATAGTTTTGCATTACTGTTCTTATGTCATCCCCCACAAATTATGTAGTGACCCTGGCTAAATCCATGACAATTAAAGCTAATGAAAAGATACCCCATCTTTTCCAGTGGGTTTGCCAAGGCAAAATGTGCCATTCTCCCAAAATCCTAGCCCACTCTCATGGACCAGAAATACTCAGCTTGATGAGATGCATGCACAGAACAACTTTCTTGAAACTTGGTGTGAGTCAAGGTGCAAGAAAAGTGGACTTGTTCAAATCTAAGAGGAATAAGTTGACATTACATTTGGATGTTTGTGGAGAGTGATATGACAAAATGTTACGGGTTCAGTTTGATGTTGTATCCATGGCTTTCAGTCATATACATTCTAAAAGGCCAACAGAAAAGTTTTTTTTTTAAATTCAGTTGGGTCCCAGGTCAACACCCCTTTCAAATCAATGTAAGAATTGGAAAAAATAAATGAAACCCATTTGGGAAAAGAAAAGCCATCTGTCTCCTAGGTAAAAAAAAAAGAAAAAGAAAATATAGCCGCAAGCGGCGATTAATGGGGTCCAAGCAGTATTGCAGCCGCCATGTGTCCGATCTGTTTCATATTTGGTACATGGCTTCTATGTGCCACAAAGAATAAGCCTATCAAGTTTCATGAAGATTGGCCATTTACACTAGCAGATATTATCTGCTGAATTTTGATTGGCTGTTTGGCAGCCGTTTTGGTAATCCAGCCAATCAGCACTTTAGACAATGTAGCCAAATGGGTCCAAGTATAAGTATACCAAATTTCAGATTTTTTGATCAAGCGGTTTTTGAGATGTCGGATTACTTGGGTCGCCTGTGTCCTAGACGATTACCGTAATTTTTTTTAAATGTCGTAACACTTCCATTGCTTCAGAAACATGTGCCAGAGTTTCCAAAACTGGACCAGACGGTGTCTTGATTTCTTGCGTGCTAGCCGACTGCCGTAAAAAGAAAAAGTATGTCGTTAAACCCAGGTGTCCTGGCGTGTGGTCTGTAGAGCTGCAGCGCTTCCACACCAAATAAGTCAAAATAGCGGGCAAACTATATGACTGACATAGGTGGTCCCAATAGTAAAGTTGTTGAGCACATTGAGATGCATGGGTCGATCAAGGTTTGTGTTGATCTGACTTATGCTGTGGGAGTTATGGCCTTTTAAGCATGACCCTTTGTTATAGCGCCACCATCTGGCTGACATGGGTGATTTGTAGTGCCAGAGTAGTGGGGGGCCGTATGAATGCAAATACCAAATTCGGTTGGTCTAGGACTTATGGTTGCTGAGCCTCAGACACTTTCAGCTGAGAAACCGCGCCCAAACTAATACAAGTCAAAATGGCGGCTAAACTATATGGCTGACATATGTGGTCCCAATGACAAAGTTGTAGAGCACATCAGATGCATAAGTCTGTGAAGTTTTGTGTTGATCTGACTTATGGTGTGGGAATTACGCATGACCCTTTGTTATAGCGCCACCATCTGGCTGACATAGGTGATTTGTGGTGCCTGAGTAGTGGGGGGCCATAGGAATCCACATACCAAAGTTGGTTGGTCTAGGACTTACGGTTGCTGAGTCTCACACACTTTTAGCGGAGAAAAATAATAATAATCCTAACAAATACAATAGGGTTCCACCAGCTTCGCTGCTTGGACCCCTAAAAAGGTTTTCAACCATATTATGGCACTAAGTGTTATTAATTAACATTCAAAGATTCCACCTAGCTTCTCTCTCTCTCGCTCGCTCGCTCTCTATCTCTCTCACTCTCTCGCTCGCTCTCTCTCTTTGAGATTGTTCCCTGACCTCACTTTTGCCTACCTGGCTGGATAACACTTGGTTAACAACATGTAGTGTTAAACATTGGTATTTTTCAATTTGTTAGTACAAATGACATTTTTCAAGAAAGAATTTGATAAGAAATAAGTGGGTGAGCATTCATTTTGATATTATTTCTACATTTTTTTTCAAATTATTGAGTATAATTGTTTTCTAATTTAAACTGGGCAGAACGGTGGCCCAGTGATTAGCCTCACAGCAAGAAAGTCCTGGGTTCGAACCTCAGGCCATCTCAGGTCCTTTCTGTGTGGAGTTTGCATGTTCTTCCCGTGTCTGCGTGGGTTTTCTCCGGGTGCTCCAGTTTACTCCCACCATCAAAAAGACATGTGTGTTAGGGTTCATACCAGGGCCTGTCCCCTTGACCAAGGCAATGGAAAGAAGAACTGGAGTTGGTCCCCGAGTGCTGCAACTGCCCACTGCTCCTATACAATAGGATGGGTTAAATGCAGAATACAAAGTAGTTGTAAGAATACAATTTAATGTAAGACTACAATGACAAAATAAAGTGGCTCTCTTCTATGTGGCCTGAACTGATGAGAATGTTGGTCCAAAATCAGCAGTATTTCCAGATAGCAGTTGAAAATAGTGTCCTTTGTTAAAACCATCTATATAATAATCACAGGAAGTTCATCTGGACACAACATTAAGTGGGATATCATTATATATCGTAATCATTTGCCTTATCAGTAAGTTAAATCTATCAAAACAATGGAATGGGCTGTAGAAAAAGAACATTTTTTGAATGTCACTTAGCTATTTTAGCACAGAAGTAACTTCCACCCAGGGGTATATAAATTCATGCAGAAACTCTACAGTTGGTATTTAAATGTCTTAAAGCATGCTCAATAATCCGGGTAAGAAAATCAAAGAAGGTTGAATCAGTTCATCTGGAAACACTCAACTAAGTGACATCTTCAGTCTAAACTGAGTGCAGGTATCCCCACCCTTATAAACAATACAGTACAATACAGTTGCAGAACGACCAAAACCAACAACTAGTTTCATATGCAAATATGGGTGTGACATTAATTACAGCTTCAAAGGCCATGTTTACTATTCACAGAGGACTAGGGAATGTTGCAATCACAACATTGTAAGATGGTGACAGATAGGTAGCACGGTGGCGCAGTGGTTAGTACTGTTGCCTCACAGCAAGAAGCTCCTGGGTTCGACACCGGGGTTGTTCAGTCTTGGGGGTCATCCCAGGTCGTCCTCTATGTAGAGTTTGCATGTTCTCCCCGTGTCTGCGGTGGATTTTCTCCGGGTGCTCTGGTTTCCCCCACCATCAAAAAGACATGCATGTTAGGGTTAATACTTCTGTCTGTGCCCCTGACTGAGGCATGGCAAGACGAACTGGAGTTGGTCCCCGGGTGCTGCACAGCGGCTGCCCACTGCTCCTAGCTACACAGCTAGGATGGGTGAAATGCAGTGTAATTTCCCTATGAGGATCACTAGAGTATATCAAGATGGCCTGGCAGCCTGTCCAGGATATCTCCCCGCCTGCCGCCCAGTGACTGCTGGAATAGGCTCCAGCATCCCCGCGACCCTGAGAGCAGGATAAGCGGTTCAGATAATGGATGCATGGATATAATGACTGAAACCAATGACCAGTTTTGGGTGTTAACTATTAACTAGAGTTTCAAAGGTCAATTTTTTTCCTTATTCAGTATGTAACCAAATATCTATTTGTCCCTCTTTAAATAGAAATAAATCAAGATGGGACCAGATTTAAATTGTACTGTTAACAGGAAATGTATTCCAGAGACTGATAGTAGTATGCTACTTAAGTCCGAATAATTATCTAATGGACTGCAACGTATCCCCCCTCAAATAAATGTCAATCCTTGTTTAAGTAAACGCACAGAAAATAAAATAAATTATCTTGTATGTTATGACTTATAAATGAAAGAGGATGAATGACATGAATGAATGACAATATAACAAGCATGAATGAATGACATTAAAGAGATAGTTTAGCTAAAAAGAAAATAAAAGAATCAAGTTATTTTTCAATATGTTGTGTCTTTCAGTCTTAATCAAAAGTGAAATTTTTACTGTTGTGAACCAATGAACACTTAAACCTCCCAGAAAGGAATGTCTTTATCCTTGATTTGATACTCCTCGATCCATACGAAAACACTCCCAACAAACAGTTGAAACAAAACAAAAATTTGATACCCCCGAAATATATATATATATATATATATATATATATATATATATATATATATATATATATATATATATTATAGCACTCGATATCAAAGAAATATGTTCTCTGATACTCAAGTGACCCGAGAACAGAAGTAGGTGATGGTGGCCAACTCGTCTTCAGTGTCCAAGGAGAATGATGTTATCTACTCAGCTCCTGTCCCATCCATCAGCTAGCAGGAAAACATGGCAGAGAGTGGTGATTTGAAGATAAGAAAGGCTAGACACGGGCAACACTTGGCTAAGTCTTCTCTCTTCTTCTTCTTTCATTTAGTCAAAGGCCGCTTGGGAATATCAGGTGCTGTAAGCTTTTTATCTCCCCTATGATCATCTAAAACCCCTTTGCTTTTCTTTTACTCAGTTGCAATTCACATATGACAACATATCAGGGCAACATATCAGGCATTATCTTGATAACTCTCCCAATAATAATAACACAGTTTTATCCTTTTTTGGCTGATACGATACGCTGACCAATATATTGTGCACCCCTGTGTTGTATATTGTTGATCAAAGAAAGTTGAATCAGTTCAACTAGATACGTTTACTCACAGATACGTTTCATCACTCAACTACAAATGTGGTTGTGACAGTTAACTAGAGTAGCTAGAGTTCACAGAGGATTTGGGAATGTTTGCAATCACAGCATTGTAAGATGGTGACAGATGTACTCTTACAATGCTGTGACTGCAAACATTCCCAAATCCTCTGTGAACTCTAGCTACTCTAGTTAATGGTCACACCCATGTGTGCACACGAAACTGGTCGTTGGTTTCGGTCGTTATGCAACTGCATTGTTTATAAGGGTGGGGACACCTGCAGTCAGTTGAGACTGAAGAGGTCACTTTGATGAGTGATGAAACGTATCTATCAATAAACGTTGTATCCAGATGAACTAATTCAACCGTCTTTGATGTTCTCACCTGGAATATTGAGCATGCGTCAAGACATGTATAATGTAGTGTTTTGTTATTTGTCTTCTCCTCTTCCCTAAAAGGGCACCCTAAAAGTGTGGTTTCTAGAGAACCAAATGGATATTCCACAACAGCGATTTCACACAACTTTATATTTTCAACATGCTAAACATGTTTAAGAGCTTAAGGGATTAGCTTTTCAGATGTATAAATGGTAGGTAGGTGAATCCAACAAGGTTGGAGGCATTATTTAATCAAAGGGTCATAGAACATGATGCATCATACATTTGAGCATAACAACAGTATTGTGTAATACCTCCAGCTAGCGGGACTCCCTAGTTTCAAAAACAGTCAGAGCAGAATGCCAATTGCCATTACTTTTCCAAAAAGGGCAAAAACATTGAAATCTACACGATTGATTTCTCATCATAAACTTTCTCGGACATACATTTGGTGACAAAATAATTGCTGTAGTGCTAATATTCCAAATTAAAGTTGTTGGTTTGATTTTGTCCACTATACATGTTTGGCAGTCTCTTTTGTCACTAATGTAAAATAGTTAATTCAGTTAAAATAAGGTAATAACCCCCCCCCCCATCATCTTTTTTGAAACCAAAGTTTGGTAACCCTATCAGATGGGTTAACTGAAGTATTTAAACACCTATCTAGTAGATTTTTCTAACTCGGTTGTACTCTATTTAAACATAAAATCTGTGTAAAAGTCCCCAAAACTGGCAGAAAACTGCACATTAAACAGCTGTTTTGTGAACATTTTCTCCCCAGGAGAGCTCCTGGGCCCCCTTCCATAATATGGTTCGTTACCCTACAACCACAGTGAGGAAGAATGATAGGGGAAATACTAATGGGTACTGTAATACCACTTCAACAGTAATTCGGAATTAAAAACAACATCTTGCGTCTGGGTGGTGTAGCGGTCTACTACTACCAATACGGGGACCGCCAGTTCGAATCCCTGTGCTACCTCTGGCTTGGTCAGGCGTCCCTCCAGACACAATTGGCCGTGTCTGTCTGCGGGTGGGTAGCCGGTTGTAGGTATGTGTCCTAGTCACTGCACTAGCGCCTCCTCTGGTCAGTCGAGGTGCCTGTTCAAAGTGGAGGGGGAACTGGGGGGATTAGCGTGATCCTCCCACGCGCTACATTCCCCCAACGAAACTCCTCACTGTGAAGTGAAAAAAAGGAGCTGGTGACTCCACATGTATCGGAGGAGGCATGTGGTAGTCTGCAGCCCTCCCCGGATGGGCAGAGGGGGTGGAGCAGCGACCGGGATGGAAAGTGGGGTAATTGGCCAAAGTACAGTTGGGGAGAAAAAGGGGGAAAAAGCCACAAAAAAAATAAATAAAAACAAAGCTGAAATCAGTCTGACTTATGGCTTCTAATGTTTTCCCAATCTCATAGCTAATACCTTGTACAGTTGATACATTTCTGGCTAATAATGAAATTCCCAGTGGTGACCATTAATGCCATTTTTAGTTGCGGAGCCTGGCATTTCAGCTCCACACCTGCTGGAACAGGCTGCAGCCCCCTATGACAAAATAGTGGATTAAACATGTATGAATCTGCACAAAGTAATGAACATCAGACCTTAGATCTGTTTGGCTGCACGTGTTCAGAAGTAAAACAATTTCAGTTTTGCATTTTGTGTGAACCACCATTAATATTTTTTTTCTCTTTGAACTGATTTAAAAGTTTTGTCCACCGTTGTTGTTGTTGTTGTTTTAAAGACACTGCATTGTCCTCCCATGCATAACTTTTTTACTTAATATCCCATCTTCTCAAACACTATTATTTCTCCTCTGCAGACCACAATGGGATGACTGTGTTAGCTTGTTTCCTATAATTTATTTATTTATTTAATTATTTACTTGTTTATTTATTTCAACACTGCTGCTCATTACAGGCGGTGTTTAATAATTGAGAAGCTGGCGTCAGCTTGCTTTAGTTTGATGAAAGTGCCACCTTGCCAGCCAGTATGACTGGCTGTGCCTTTCATTATGGCTTTGTATGGCACCGGCAGTCCCAGCGGATGGCAGTGCAGCCACCACAGCATATTCTTCAAAATACTCTCTTTAATTCCGTATGGTTGCCAAGAAATGCTCCTGATTCAAGGCCTAATAACACACTAGGGACAGAGGGCCAGAAAAGCCTCCCCTATTTCCTCTTTGGTGCAGCTACTGTAATTTGAGCCCCATGTAGAGCTAGGCGCTAAGAAAATTGCGATGATAATTCTAAAGAATTTTACACGATGTCGATAAACATCA
Organism: Lampris incognitus; assembly: GCF_029633865.1. Lineage (NCBI taxonomy): Eukaryota > Metazoa > Chordata > Actinopteri > Lampriformes > Lampridae > Lampris > Lampris incognitus. Next base: position 12,630,890 of record NC_079222.1, on the reverse strand, counting down.
CAATATATATTTACATATGCAAAATTAATATGTTCAAGAACCCAACTGATGTTAATCTCATTGAATTGTTTGGTAATATGAAGTACAATATTGTAGCGAATTCGGGGGCAGTCGGGGAACCGTCGCCACAGCTAGGACGCGAACCCGTGGCTCCCACACCACAAGCGACAACGTTAACCAGTCGACTAAAGGGTCCGACCCCTTAGCCAAGGGCTAACATGTGCACGTTACACTACCCCCCTCCTTTGGGAAGCGCGTCCCCGCGCTTCAGCATATCAGCTCCCTCACGCCTCTGGGCGCATGCGCTTCCGATGACCTCACGGTCTCACCATCCCACTTCTGACACCAATGTAGCGAATTCGGGGGGCAGTCCGGGAACCGTCGCCACAGCCAGGACGCGAACCCGTGGCTCCCACACCGCAAGCAACAACGTTGACCAGTCAACTATAGGAAAAGAAAATTGAATCAGTATATCTGGGCACAAAGTACTGTTCACAGAGGGTTGGGGAAAAGTTGCAATCACAGCATTGTAAGATGGCGACAGATGTACTCTTAGCCCCCCTCCTTGGTTCAGGGATGGTCGTTCCCTCTTAACATAGATGGCCTCTTTGACTCCCCCATTCAAACCAACGTTCCTCCCTATCAAGGATGTGCACATCCTCATCTTTGAAAGAGTGGCCTGACATGGTAGCTCTTCTGGGTTGTGGCCTCCTCTTGGCCAGTGTCTGTTTGGTTCCCCTGGTGTACAAGTCATGGCACTATTTCCAGCACTTAACAGTGTACACTATATTGCTGTTTGTGCTTGTGCTGGGGGACCCAATCCTTGGGGTGGACCAACTTCTGGCGCAGTGTGTTTTGGAGTTTGAAAGCAACTGACTCTGTGTTTGGAAAATATGCATCTCAACTGTTGTCTCTCACCACATATGGAAACACCACTGGGTTACGCTTAGGCAGCTGTGGTCCTCCTCCTCCCTTCAATGAGCTGGTGCACTGTTTGGGCATCTTCCTGACTTTGACACACACCCAGTTAGGGTGTGACATTTAATTTTAATCCAGGTGTCATCCACAAATCTGAACCAATGGCTAGGTGGTGTCCCTGGATAGGACATCAGAGCCCTCTTTTCCACTTCCTCCATATACAAGTTGGCGACCATAAGTGAGACTGGGGAACCCATGGCACACCCATGCTTCTGCCTATGGTACTGCCCCCTGTATGTGAAGTACGTGGACTGAAGACACAGCTTCAGCAGCAGACACATTTGGTCAGTGTTAAGGGTGGTCCTATCGCTAAGGGTGGGGTCATCTTGTAATTTCATACGGATCATCTCCACTACTTCATCGACAGGAATGCGACATAAGTTCATATAATATCAAACCAAAACTAGTTTTCAATTGATTCTCCCTCAAATATTTCAGACCTTATTTTGTGAGAAATTGTAGGTGGTAGATTCTCATTATCATTAATTAGACAACAAAATTGTGTACCACAGCGCGTGACATTATCCAGGTTTAATTCTGATTTTATAACACGGAAAGATGATAAAAGACAATATTCCATTATTAACACAGTTTTTGTAACGTTAAGATGGTGACAAGTTGTCATCACCTTAAGGTTAGTAATGCTCTCATAGCTTGTGATTTCAAACAACTTTGTTTCATCCCTTAATATAATCTTTCCTGTTGTGGTCACAAAATTGATTGCGTTAGTTCCACAATGCAAAATAGGGTCTTGTGTCCTCACATGCTTCATTCAGTAGACACAATAATGAAATCCTTATATTTTTGCGAGAAGGCCAACTGCCCACCATGAGCGCTCAATACACAATGGTCAGAACATCTAAGTGAGTCATTGCTTGACAGAAGTGGAGGTACTTATGACAAACCAGAATAGTAGGGTTGGGGTTCAAAAGCATTTTAATGAATCTGAATCCAGTATCAAATCTGCTCATCAAATTCAAATTCATTTGAATATCATAGCAATTTTTTTTTGCAAATTGTAAAAAAACAAAAAACTTAAGAAAGTAACTTATTTTTGACTCACATATGTTTGGTCCTTTTTTGTCAATCGAACATGATCCAAGAATTAAATAGCGTTAAGCGTGCTGCCCGTGTGTGTGTAAGCGTAACTGGATGACATTATTTCCTGTTGAATCCACAGCAAACATGTAATGGCTTTTTTTTCCCCCCTATAATACTGCATGTAGTTTTATGCTTCTGCAACCAGTGACAATTGTAGAATAAAGGCGGTCTGGAATTTTGGGGGAAAAAAGTTCAACGAGAGAGAAGTTTGCCTTGGAAGATTATCAAATTCAGATGATGGTCTGGCGGCCTTTCCAGGGCATCTCCCTGCCTGCCACCCAATGACTGCTGGGATAGGCTCCAGCATCCCCGGGACCCTGTGTAGGATAAGCAGTTTGGATAATAGATGAATTGGATGGATGTTTTATAAACTCGTAACATGTTCCAAAACAGAACAGGCCATCGAGCCCCAACTCTAATTAGGAATTGCTGAAGTTGCAGACTCCACACAAGCACAGGATGGTGTCAGTTCACTTGTAGTGGCTGCAGCACACTTAGTGTTCCTGAGATTTATATTCTATGGATTTGAAATGAAATAAGAGTTTTCTTTTAGCTGTGGAGTTTAAAACTTAAATCATCTTTACCTCATCAATACCTTATATCAGGGATGAGCAACATGATCCAGAAAGGGCCGGTGTGGGTGCAGGTCTTTGCTCCAACCAAGCAGTTACACAACTGATTCTATTAGTCAACCAATAGTCTTTGCTAAGGACCTTGATTTGTTGACTCAGGTGTGTAACTGCTTGGTTGGAACAAAGACCTGCACCCACACCGGCCCTTTCTTGATCATGTTGCCCATCCCTGCCTTATATCAAATCACATTAATTCATTGTTAATGTACATTAAGCATGCAGCTTTTCAATCAGACTGAGTTCCTACAAACTGCTCCCAATGCACACTGCCAAAGACCAGAAGGAATTAAGCACTGACCACAGCATGTAGAATTTAGTTTTTTACTGTCAAAACAACCTCCCAGTTTTAATTTTTTTACATTTGATGAGACATTGGTCAGTCCAGGAATCTACTAAATAAATAAAGGGTTGGAAATCTATTTTGCATTAGAATTTCTGTTGTGGACCTTAATTTTTCCATTCAGAATTCAATTTCAGAGCCGACACTGCCATGGTCCTTTTGAAAACTGCTTGTGCTAAACAATCAATGGTTGTCCTCGTACCATTGCGGACAATGTAGATTACAGAGGGATGGTAGCAGAAAGTAAGGCAAGGCAAGACAAATGTATTTGTAGTATGGCATATTTCGGCAGCAAGACAATTCAAAGTGCTTTGCATAAATCCATAAAAAGGCATCAACAAAAGTAAAAAGACATTCAAATACAATTAAAAAAAAAAGATGAAATTAAAGATGGAAAAAAATAAGCTAAGACATAAAACACAAAAAAGTTACAGTGCCATGAAAGATCTCCAAATGTGCTTCAATAAAAGGCAGCGGCAAACAGAAACGTCTTCAGCCTTGATTTAAAAGAGCTGAGAAGCGCAGCAGACCTGCAGTTTCCTGGGGGTTTGGTCCAGCTATATGGTGCGTACAAACTGAAGGCTGCCTCTCCACGTTTAGTTTAGAGTTTGGGAACAGAAAGCAGACTTGTCCCAGATGATCTGACCGGTCTGGATGGTTCATAGTGTAGCAGGAGATCAGAAATGTATTTCAGCCCTAAACCATTCACTGCTTTGTGAACTAAGAGCAGTATTTTACAATCAGTTCTTTGATGGACAGGAAGCCAGTGTAAAGACCTCAGAACTGGACTGACGTGATCCACGTTTTTGGTCTCAGCAAGAACTTGAGCGTTTTGAATCAGCTGCAGCTGTTTGATTTTTTTCAGAGACCTGTAAAGACACCATTACAGTAGTCAAGGCAACTGAAGATAAGTGCATGGACATGTGTTTTCCAAATCCTGCTGAGTCCTTTACTTCTTAATATAGTCTTCAGGTGATAGCAGGCGGTCTGTGGCTATTGAAATTCAGGTCTGAATCCATGACTACACTAAGCTTTCAGGCTTGGTTTGTGGTTTTTAACATTACCGACTGTAGCCGAGTGCTTGACTTTTAACCATTCTTCCTTGGCTCCAAAGACGATTACTTCAGTTTTATCTTTGTTAAATTGAAGAATATTCTGATACATCCGGTCGTTGATTTGTTCAGTGCACTTACTCAGTGCTTGTATGGGATTATAGTCCTCTGGAGATGTGGTCATGTAAATCTGTGTATTGTGTGCGTTATTATGGTAACATATTTTGTTGTTTTCCAAAATCTGAACTAGTAGGAGCATATAAATGTCAAACAGAAAAGCCTTGGGGAACTCCACAGGTCATTTTTGTCTGCTCAGATTTGTCATTACCTATAGACACACAACGTAGTCCCTGTCCTTTAAGTAGGATTCACAGCAGTTTATTGCTGTACCAGAAAGTCCCACCCAGTCAATCCTGACTGGAAGACATTAGAACAGTTGTTTAGTGTCAAAAAGTTTTTAAGTTGCTGGCAAATGGCCTTTTCGGTGATTTTATTAGAAACGGGAGGTTTGATATGGGCCTATAACTGTTCATTAGTGAAGTGTCTAGGTTGCTCTTTTTTTACGAGTGGCTTGATAACTGCAGTTGTCAGGGCCTGTGGCAAGAGACCTGAGAGAAGAGATGCTTTGACAATCGGTAGAAGATCTGAGGACATGCAATTAGAAACATTTTTGATAAAGGCTGTTGGGAGAATATCAAGGCAGCAGGAGGAGGATTTCAGATGTTGTATAATGCCCCCCAAGTTGTTATGGTTGACAGGGTCAAATTGTGTCATGCTATTTGAATTGATTTTAGATAGACACAGGGACAACACACACCCTGTACCTAGTATGGAGGCACTGACTGTCTAATTTTCTGAATTTCATTATTGAAGAAGGAGGCAAATTCATTGCAGGCTGTGGTAGATAGAAATTCAGGTGCTACTGCCACAAAGGGGTTTGTTAGCTTGTCAACAGTAGCAAACAAGGCATTTACATCGTTATTCATTTTGGCAATGATGTCAGAGAAGTAAGACCGCCTTGCCCTCTCAGTTCCAAACTGTAAATGTGCAGGCTTCATAGACGTCATAATGAGCAGTATGATTTGTTTTTCGCCACGTGAGCTCAGCTCAGCTTTACAATACTCTTTTTGTATTCTGACCAGCGTGGGATTTCTCCATGGAGAGCTTTTCTTACCAGAGATCACCATAACCTTGGTGGGTGCAATGGCATAAATAACATTTGTACTTCTAGAACTGAAATTATTTGCAAGCACACAGACTGAGACCCAAGAGACAGCGAGAGTGGAAGAGAAAGCCTGAATAAATATTTCAATGGAGTTTTCGGTGACATACTGTTTTGTGATTACCTGTGTTTAAACCAGCAGTGTAATGGGTCAGTGCCCGGCCCCAATGGAAAATGGGCAAAACAGGCCCCATCCCGCCAATCACAATCAGACGAAACACAGCATAATGTCAGTAGTGAACGAAAGAAGTGAAAATATGCAGCTTTAAAATGGCCAGCAACAGTGGCATGCACTGCAGTTGACGCCTAAATGAAATAATTACTAGAAAAACAGACTACCGTGCTATAGGAGAGGAGTCATAATAGCAGGGCCAAGATAGTGACAGACAAGCCTACTTAACAAAATCTGGTGTCAGAGCAGGATAACATGAAAATAATTGGTGACGGCACACCCGCACATAGACAACATTATTCATGTCTACACATAGGCCTTATAAACACAAAACACAAGTGTGTATGTTGATTATTTGTCAAATACATAATAACTGTACTTACAACATAGGTGCACTCTTTGGGCTTTTCACTGTGTGAGGTCATCTATTCTACTACGTAGTATGCATGTCCATAATTACGCGCAGGCACACTTTGCACATTTTTTTAACATACCGTATACAGTAGAGTAATTGCTCAAGATCTTTGATATGATAGTGGCAAAATAAAGAGGGGTCAATGCGTTCGGGCCCTACACTGTTGTGGCCCTGATGTCGCTGCATTACCTGCATATATGGTAGTTTCTCCGCTGGTTTGAATATTTGTCTGCACGGAGATAGTACTCTCGAAGAAAACACAGGAATGATCACTGAGAGCAACGTTAGTCACCACAACTCTAGAAATGTTCAGATCCTTGGAGATAATTGTGTAATAAATTCCTTTTGTAAGAGGGGCTTGATGACTGCACTTTTCAGGGCCTGTGGGAAGAAACCTGAGAGAAGAGATGTTTTGACAATTTGTAGAGGATCTGAGGACATGCAATTAGAAACGTTTTGGGAAAAGCCTGTTGGCTGAATATCAAGGCAGCAGGAGGATTTCCGATGTTGTGTATTGTCCCCCATGTTTTTATGGTTCATGGGATCAAATTGTGACATGCTACTTGAATTGATTTTAGGTGGACTTGGGCACAACACATACACTCACTGGCCACTTTATTAGGTACATCTTGCTAGTACCGGGTTGGACCCCCTTTTGCCTTCAGAACTGCCTTAATCCTTCGTAGCATAGATTCAACAAGGTACTGGAAACATTCCTCAGAGAGTTTGGTCCATATTGACATGATAGCATCACGCAGTTGCTGCAGATTTGTCGGCTGCACATCCATGATGCGAATCTCCCGGTCCACCACATCCCAAAGGTGCTCTATTGAATTGAGATCTGGTGACTGTGTAGGCCATTTGAGTACAGTGAACTCATTGTCATGATCAAGAAACCAGTCTGAGATGATTCGAGTTGTTGATGCCAAATTCTGACCCTACCATCCGAATGTCGCAGCAGAAATCGAGACTCATCAGACCAGGCAACGTTTTTCCAATCTTCTATTGTCCAATTTTGGTGAGCCTGTGTGAATTGTAGCCTCAGTTTCCTGTTCTTAGCTGACAGGAGTGGCACCCGCTGTGGTCTTCTGCTGCTGTAGCCCATCTGCCTCAGGGTTCGACGTGTTGTGTGTTCAGAGATGCTCTTCTGCATACCTCGGTTGTAATGAGTGGTTATTTGAGTTACTGTTGCCATTCTATCAGCTCGAACCAGTCTGGCCATTCTCCTCTGACCTCTGGCATCAACAAGGCATTTTCGCCCACAGAACTGCCACTCACTGGATATTTTCTCTTTTTCGGACCATTCTCTGTAAACCCTAGAGATGGTTGTGCGTGAAAATCCCAGTAGATCAGCAGTTTCTGAAATACTCAGACCAGCCTGTCTGGCACCAACAACCATGCCACGTTCAAAGTCACTTAAATCACCTTTCTTCCCCATTCTGATGCTCGGTTTGAACGGCAGCAGATCGTCTTGACCATGTCTACATGCCTAAATGCATTGAGTTGCTGCCATGTGATTGGCTGATTAGAAATTTGCGTTAACGAGCAGTTGTACAGGTGTGCCTAATAAAGTGGCCGGTGAGTGTACTCGGTACAAAGTATGGAGCCCTGGCTGCCTGTCTAATTTTCTGAATTTTGTCATTAAAGATGCCTATGCAAATCAATTGCAGGCCCTGGTAGATAGAAATTCAGAGGCAACTGCCACCTGGAGGGGTGTTAGCCTGTCGAGTAGAAAACAAGGCACTGTGGAAATTGCAGGAAAGTAGAGACGGACAATTTATCTCATTGACTACACGAACACGTGTAATTTATTCTTTCGTACAAAATCACCAAGCGAGCAACATGGCGCTGCGCCAACAATCCTAGTCCTAGCTCCACCCTGTTAACCCGGAAACAGTTTCTTAAAGGGCCTGTGTCTACCTACCACAGAATGTCAACCAATTATGGTGAATTGTGCCCATATAGTCCGCAACATATATGTCCCCCCCAGAATTCACCATAATAAAAAAAAAAAATCGACGTAGAGGGGGGCGGATGGCCCGGCCACAACGGCTTCACGATTTGGTGTGGAGGCCAGGGTGCCTACTGGAGGGGCCTTAATGACCCTGCGGCATTGTGGGGGTAGGGCGGGGGGTGGAGGAATCTTAGGGGCCTTGTTGGGAGGTGGGGGCAGGGTAGGAGGGCGCCCCCCCCATGGAGGCTGGGCAAGTCCAACAGGTCGGGGGCACCAATGTGGAAATTGCAGGAAAGTAGAGACTTACAGTTTCTCTCATTGACTACACAAACACGTGTCATTTATTCTTCCATACAAAATCACCAAGCGAGCAACATGGCGCTGCTCCAACTTTTCTAGTCCTAGCACCACCCTGTCAACCCAGAAACAGTTTCTTAAAGGGCCCATGTCTACCTAAGACAGAACGTCAACCGATTATTGTGAATTGTGCTCATATAGTCCGCTACAGCACACACGTTATTATCAGTTTTGGCAATGATATCAGTGAAGTAAGACCGCCTTGCATTTCTCAGTTCCAAATTGTAAATGCACAGTCTCTTTTTATAGATTTCATAATGAGCAGTAAGATTTGTTTTTTGCCACCTGCGTTCAGCTTTATGACACTCTTTTTTTCTATTCTGACCAGCGTGGCACATCTCCAGGGAGATCTTTTCTTACCAGAGATCACCTTCACCTTAGTGGGTGCAACAGCTCACTGACTGAGACCCGAGAGAGGGTGGGTGTGGAAGGCAAATACTGAATTAATATTTCACTAGTGCTTACAGTGATATGCCATTTTATGATTACCTCTGTTTGAGCATTCTGCACATGAATATAGTATTTTCAAACAAAAACACAGTAATAATGAGAGGGGGTGACATCAGTCACCACAACCTTAGCAATGTTCAAACCCTTGGAGATAATTAAGTCCAGAGTGAGCCCTTTGTTGTGTGGGCTCCTTCACATGCTGAGTCAGTCCTTAGTTATCAAGAACACAACACAGTTCTTTATTTCCTCTGCCCTGGGAGTTGTCGGCATGGATGTTTAAAACACCAGCAGTAAGTACATTGTCAAATTCAAAAAAGATTATAGACAGCAGCTCAGTTAAGACATCAAAAAAGTTTGCATTGTAATTAGGTGACCTATAGATATTTAAAAATATAACTTGAGAAGAGGAATTCAACTGAAGAGCCACATATTGAAAAGAAGTAAAATTTCTATACGATATCTTCTTGCATTAGAGCAAATCATTAAACAAAATGGCAACTCCACCTCCTTTCTTATGCTGTCTAGTTTTGCTCACAAAACCAGACAGCACGGGAATGTGCCGACCAGCTGGCTGAGGTCTTCACAACTATATTTAACCCCTCACTGTCCCAATTCATAGTCCCGACATGCTTTAAGACCACCTCTATCATTCCTGTCCCCAAGAAACCAACATCCACAAGTCTGAATGACTACCGACCCATAGCACTCACCCCCATTGCCATGAAGTGCTTTGAGAGACTGGTTCTGGCTCACATCAAAAACATTATCCCCCCCACATTCAACCCAGTTCGCCTACCATCCCAAAAGGTCTACTGAGGATGCCATTGCCACTGCCCTGCACTTTGCTCTGACCCACCTTGAACTTAACAACACATACATCCGGATGCTGTTTATAGATTATAGCTCTGCCTTCAACACTATCATCCCCGCCAAACTAACCACCAAACCCCTCTCCCTTGGCCTCAACCCCTCCCTCTGTAACTGGACCCTGGACTTCCTGACCAACAGACCTCAGTCTGTTAGGTTAGGTGACCACTCCTCCTCCACCCTGACCCTCAGCACAGGTGCCCCTCAAGGCTGTGTTCTGAGCACCCTCCTTTTCTCCCTCTTTACCCATGACTGCCTGCCAACTCACCCTTCAAATGTTATAGTTAAGTTTGCAGATGACACCACAGTCATTGGCTGTATCACCAACAATGACGAGACGGCCTAAAGGGATGAGATTCAGCACCTCACATCATGGTGTATTACCAACAATCTTGTCCTCAACGTGCAGAAGATGAAGGAGCTGATTGTGGACTTCAGGAGGTCGAGAAGCTGCAGCCACTCCCCCGTACACATCAATGGGGTGGAAGTGGAGCATGTTTCCAGCTTTAAATTCCTTGGAGTCCACATCAGCTAGGACCTTTCGTGGACATTAAACACCCAGGCCCTTGTGAAAAAGGCCCAACACCGCCTGCCTTTCCTGAGGAGGCTGAGGAGCGCCCGTCTATCCCCCAAAATTCTCACCAACTTCTACCACTGCACCATAGAGAGCACCCTGACCAGCTGCATCTCAGTGTGTTGCGGCAACTGCACCTCAGTAGACCAGAAAGCTCTGCAGCAAGTCATCAAGGCAGCCCAACATACCACCGGTACCCAGCTCCCAGCCATAAAAGACATTTATCACAAACGCTGCCTTCAAAGGGGTCTGAGCATCAGCAGAGATCCCACCCACCCAAACCATGGACTGTTCTCCCCCCTGTGCTCTGGGAGGCGTTACAGAAGCCTCAGAGCCCACACTACCAGGCTCAAAAACAGCTTCTTTCCACAAGCTGTTGCCCACCTGAACCTGGCCACCCAATGAATGTCTGTAGATATTTTTAAATATTTTGTACTCTTGCTCTTTTTTAACTTATTTTTAGCTTTTGGTCTTCATGTGTGTATATATTGTACTGTGTTTGTCTGTGTCTGTCTTGCACTGTTTGGTGACGCCACAGCCCTGGTTTCATTTTTAACATGTGCCTGCACATTGTTTTTAATGACAATAAACTGAATTGAATTGAATTGAACTGAATCGAAATTAGCAGGGGTTGACTCAATAAGAGCAGTTGCTCTGTTGTCTTGGTCTAACAAAGTTTCAGTTATCTCATCTCATCTCATCATCAGCCACTTTTCTGGGGTCGGGTCACGGTGGCAACAAGCTAAATATGACACTCCAGACATCCCTCTCCCCAGCAACGCCCTCCAGCTCCTCCTGGGGGATCCCAAGACGTTCCCAGGCCAGATTGGGCATGTAGTTCCTCCAGCGAATTCTGGGTCTACCCCAGGGTCTCGAAAGGAAACCTCCAAAGGAAGGAGCCCAGGAGGCATCCTAATCAGATGCCTGAGCCACCTCACCTGGCTCCTTTTGACACAAAGGAGTAGCGGCTCTACTTCAGATGTCCAAGCTCCTCACCGTATCTCTAAGGCTGAGCCAAGACACCCTACAGACGAAACTCATTTCAGCCGCTTGTATCCGCGATTTCACTCTTTCGATCACTACCCAAATCTCAGGACCATAGGTGAGGGTTGGAATGAAGATTAACTAGTAAATTGAGAGTGTTGCTTTCTGGCTCAGCTCCCTCTTCACCACAACAGTCCAGTAAAACAACCGCATTGCTGCTGATGCCGCACCAATCCACCTGTCAATCTCCCATTCCATCTTACCATCACTCATGAACAAGACCCTGAGATACTTGAACTTCTTTACTTGAGGCAACAATTCACCCCCAAACCGGAGGGAGCAATCCACCATTTTCTGATAGAGAACCATGGCCTCAGACTTTGAGGTGCTGACTCTCATCCCGGCCATTTCACACTCAGCTGCAAACCACCCCAGTGCGTGTTGGAGGTCGCGTTCTGATGAAGCCAACAGAACCACATCATTTGCAAAGAGCAGAGATGCAATTCTGAGGTTCCCAAAACGGACACACTCCTCACCTTGGCTGTGCCTTGAGATCCTGTCCATGACTATCACAAACAGAATCACAGACAAGGGACAACTTTGGCAGAGTCCGACACCAAACGTCAGTGACTTTGCACTGAGAATGCAGACACAGCTCTCACTTTGGTTATACAAGGACTGGATGGCTTGTAGCAACTGCCCCGGTACCCCATACTCCCACAGTACCCCCCACAGAGTGCCCCGGGGTACATGGTCATAAGCCTTCTCCAAGTCCACAAAACACATGTAGACTGGCTGGTCAAACTCTCATGCCTCCCTCAGCACTTCCGCAAGGGTAAAGAGTTGATCCGTTGTTCCACGGCCAGGACGGAATCTGCATTGTTCCTCCTGGATCTGAGGTTCGACAGTCGGTCAGACCCTCTTTTCCAGCACCCTAGAGAAGACTTTCCCAGGGAGGCTGAGCGGTGGGATGCCGCGATAATTGGAGCACACCCTCCGGTCCCCTTTTTTCAATATTGGAACCACCATCCCAGTCGGCCACTCCACAGGTACTGTCCCCGACCTCCATGCGACAGTGAAGAGGCATGTCAGCCAAGACAGCCCAAAGTTTCAGTTAAAAACATAAAATTGAGATTATGCTTGTGATAAAAGCATTAATTAAAAATGTTTTTCCTGCCAAAGACTTAATGTTTAGTAGTGCTAAATTCAGTGTGTTAAAAGTAATACCTGCACAATGTTTTGAGACGGGCTGTGGCTGCTGGCGTACAACTGGAGTCAGGTTAGATGAAGTAGCGATGCACTTTGAGTACATCTTGTTCCTCCTGAAGCTGGTCAAAAAAGGAATTGCAGACTTTGGGGTTGCTCCTCACTGTGGGCTGTAACAGCAGTAGAGGGTCCATAACCAGTAAGCAGAGGGAGACATGAGCTGATGGGGGCAGGACCCAGTCGGTCCTAGTAGTCAGTATACCCTGTCATGTTAACCATGGGGAGATTGCCTTTTGTTTGTTTGGGCGGGAATGAGGGTTTGAGAGGCGAGGAGGGCGGACTGGGAATGATCCACAGTGTAGTCCTTGTTTTCCTGGGTAGAAAAGATTGCTTTACTTTTTTCCGGGTTTTCCTGACCCTTTCCAAATACCAGCAGTGACATGCTGGAGGTCGTAGCTTAGGTTGAAAGTAAGCATGTTAACCCCCACTCTGTTTAGATGAACCCTGTCCATTCAGAAATGGTTTCGCTGGTCCCAGAACAGGTTGAAGTTGTCAATGAAGTTCAGTTTTTGAGCAGTGCATGATGAAAGCCATGCATTTAATGCCAGTAGGCAGCTGAAAGGTTCAGTTCCTTTCCCTATTTTTGAGATTGGACCTGGCACAAATACCTGAGCGAGGACTTGTTGTAGAATGTCCATTAGGTGTATGACGTCTCCTTTTAACAGCTCTGAGCCATGTCTCATTCCAGGACAGGTGTCATTTTTTCCAACATATAAAATAAGTGTGTCAATGCCCAGATGGTCGAATAACACTTGAGGCAGTGTTTGGATCATGCCAATACCCATAGCGTTGGGTAGACAGACAGTTTTCAAAAAGCTCTTATTATATGGTCACCCACCAGCAAAGCTGTCTTTGGTTTGATGTCTTGTCTAGCTTGGTTAACTTCTTTTTCAAAGAAGTCCAATACATGTTCTGCTGTGATGCTATCTTTTTTTTTGATAATGTGTCATTGGCTTTAGCGGCCATTGATCTGTTGTTTACCTCTGGGTGCCACTGAGACGCTCCTCAAGGGTTTGGCTGTATCACGTGCCATGGCTGCATAGGTCTTGGTGTTAAGCTTCTGAACAAGCAGTGCTAATGTTAGCTGTGGCATTAGCATTGTGCTCACTAACAGGCAGATCATCCAGAATAATAAACCTGTTCTCCAGCCGAACCTCTGGTGAGACATTAGTGGAACTGTGCTTATTGTGTCTGGCTCTTCTTTTACCCCGGACAACATCTGTCCAGAGCTCAGGGTTCGACACTGCGGGGGTAGAACAGGTCTTTGGTCTTGCACCTTGATTTAGCCAATAGCGCATATCCAGATCCGATGTGGTGTCAGTCTCAAGCAGGTTCGGGCCAGACCAGGGAATAGTGTCCGCATAGTCATTGGCGCTGGGCTCATTATGTCCGACAGCCACTTTGCAATGCTAAGGAGGTTGGATCAGTTCATCTGGATACAACGTTTATTGACAGATACGTTTCATCACTCAACTAAGTGACATCTTCAGTCTGTTGTATTCAGATGAACTGATTCAACCGTCTTT